>NC_088867.1:8033808-8104528 GCF_032884065.1 Artemia franciscana | reverse complement strand
TTGGTTCAATCCCGCTTTCTGGGGCTATAATGAAAGAAAGGTTAAGATGGCCAGGCCACGTTCTACGGATGAAGGATGACAGATTACCGAAGATTGTCCTTTTTGGCCAACCGTCTGGGGCTACACGGAAAGCAGGTCGTCCTTGTCTGGGTTGGGAGGATGTCATAAATAAAGATTTAAAGGAAATGGGAACTTCCTGGGAGGGTGTAAAGAGGGAGGCTTTAAATAGATTAGGTTGGAGGAGGGGCGTGCGTAGCTGTGTTGGCCTCAGGCGGCTTGGTGCTGCAGTGAGTCATTAGTAGTAGTAGTAGTAGTAGTAGTATCAGTTATAAACATTTCAGTTTTACATGATATACTAATGATGCGCAAAAACAAATAATAGAAAATAGATATAATTTTTTTGAATGAAAAATTCGAGAAGTGAATCATTCAGAGGAAATGTAGTCAATTCAATAAAACAGACAGGAGAGAAAACATGGAGAAAGCAACACTATAGTAGGATGACGTCAAAGTCTTTGGTGTAGCGTGGTGCACAACATTTTGGCGTGATGGAAACAATTTTGGCGCATTGTGGGGAAAAAATATTCTCAGATAAAGAACTTATCCAAGAAGAGGAGCATCTTTAATTAATCTTAAAAGGAAATTCAACATAATGTCTGATCAAAATCTCTTATTTTTGCTGTTCGCTCATATAATTACTTGTTCGCTTGTCATTCTGGTATTTAATGTGATTATTAACTGACTGAGCTTTGTTACTCTTTATTGATCAAATTTCTGTAAATTTCTGTTCGTTTTAAGTTTTAATGTCGCTCCTTACTTTCACTTAAAAACTTGTTTTTTTTATTTAATTTCTGAACATTTTTCAATTAATGCATTTTTTGATTTTGGCTCTCCGCACCTGAATAATTAAAACGAAACTTGCATATTAATTTATTTTTTTGGCTAAATGGCTTTCTCATAGTTTTGATCGGACGATTTTGAGAAAAAAAGGAGCGCGGGAGTAGGTCTAGTTACCCTCCAATTTTTTGGTTATTTAAAAAGGCAACTAGAACATACAATTTTTTACTAATGTTTTTATTAGTAAAAATATACGTAAATTAAGGATTAACTTACGTAACGAACTTCTATATTCGCGTGTTTTTATTACGTATATGAGGGGGCTCACCCCCTCGTCAATACCTCACTCTTTGCACTAAAGCTAGAATTTTGTCCCAATTCCTTAAAATGACCCTTGAATCACAAAGGCCATAGAATAAATAGTTCAAATTAATAAAATTACTTTAGCGTAAAGAGCGAGGTATCAGAAGGAGGTGAACCCCTCATATGCGTGATAATTTCTGTTCGTTTTAAGTTTTAATAATGCTCCTTACTCTCAGTTGAAAAACCTTTGTCATATTTATTTTTTCATTGTTTTTTTTTTCAAAAAATGCAAAAAAAAATCCTGTGCCCCTTCATGGAAATCTTCTCCCTCCATTACAAATTCCTTCATGGGAAAGTTCTTCCCGAATAACTTCCACCCCTCAACCAAAAAAAATCCCCCTGAAAGCGTCTGTACACTTCCCAATAACCATTACTATATTCAAACACTGGTCGAAGTTTGTAACTTGCAGCCCCTCCCACGGGAACTGTGGGGGAGTAAGTCGTCCCCAAAGACATAGTCATTAGGTTTTTCGACTATGGTGAATATCTCATGGCTCAATGGCTATCTCAGAATTTTGATCCGTTGACTTTGGGAAAAAAGAGCGTGGGAGGGGGCCTTGGTACCCTCCAAGTTTTTGGTCACTTAAAAAGACCCCTCTCGGGCTCTTAGAATGAGCGCTCGCGGGACGTTCTAGGACCACTGGGTCGATACGATGACCCCCAGGGGAAAATAACAAAAAAAAAAACAAAACAAAAAAAATAAACACGCATCCGTGATCTGGCTTGTGGCAAAAAATACAAAATTACACATTTTTGCAGATACGAGCTCGAAACTCCTACTGTATGGTTTAATGATACGCTGAATCTGATGGTGTGATTTTCGTTAAGATTCTATGACTTTTAAAGGGTGTTTCCCCCTATTTTCTAAAATAAGGAAATTTTCTCAGGCCCATAACTTTTGATGGGTAAGTCTAAACTCGAAACTTATATATTTAAAATCAGCATTAAAATGTGATTATTTTGATGTAACTATCGTTATAAAATTCTGTTTGTTTAGAATTTAGGTTACTATTGAGCAGGGTCACTCCTTACTATAGTTCGTTACCACGAAATGTTTGATGGTGCACAATCAATGTCAGAATACAAAACTGGTTAAAATAAAAGCACTTCTAGCACTAGTTAAATTGAAAACACCCAGTGTTCTCGCGAACCACTGCCTGCTCCAGATAGCAGCTCTTATATAAAAAATTAAAATGAGGAACTTAATTGTTTTTACAAAAGTGACGAAAACTAGATCTACTTTGCATTGGGCAACGTGAGGTGTTGCAGCAACCTTTGTACAGCTTCCCCGAGTAAAGTGTTGCAAGAGCAACACTTTGGTTTTGTTTCCTCCCTTCGATTAAACGCTGAAGTTGTTAATCTGTAAGAATCTTAAAATAAATACTAGGTACACCAACTCACAAAAGCTGCAAACCACTCATTGCAACTAGAAAAAGTTGCAAACCCCTCATCGCTGAAGATTATTGAAGCCTAACAGCCGATTATTACTTACAAGTCTCCTACATGTCTTACCATTGGAACCAAATTGGTTTTACTATCAAATACACCGGAAACAAATAATACATACACCCACTAGCAAAAGTTGCAAACCCCTCATTGCCGAACGTGATTATGAATTAACAGCCGACTGTTGCTTAAAACTCCCCTACATGTCTCACAATTGGTATCCACCTATTTTTGGTTTCAGTGCGTACCTTACTACTGAAGTTGTCAACCCCTTTAATGAACGGGGTTGAGTTGTCAACCCCGTTAGAATGAGGGCTCAATCTAACAGAAATGAAAAGTTCTAGTGCCATTTTTAAGTGACCAAAAAAATTGGAGGGCACCTAGGTCCCCTCCCACGCTCTGTTTTTCCAAAGTCAACGGATCAAAATTTTCAGATAGCCATTTTGTTCCGCATAGTCGAAAACCATAATAACTATGTCTTTGGGGATGCCTTATTCCCCCACAGTTCCTGGGGGAGGCGCTGCAAGTTACAAACTTTGACCAGTGTTTACATACAGTAATGACTATTGGGAAGTGTACAGACGTTTTCAGGGGGATTTCTTTGGTTTGGGGGTAGGGTTGAGGGGAGGGGGCCATGTGGGAGGGTCTTTCTTGGAGGAATATGTCATGGGGGAAAAGAGGCTCAATAAAAAGGGCGTGGGATTTTCCAGCATTACTATAAAAAAACAATGAAAAAATAAACGTAAAAAGTTTTTTCAATTGAAAGTAAGCAGTAGCATTAAAACTTAAAACGAACAGAGATTATTACGCATATGAGGGGTTCTAAAAATACTTTAGCATAAAGAGCGAGGTATTTAGGAGGATATAAATGCCTCGCTCTTTATGCTAAAGTATTTTTAGTAATTTCAACTATTTATTCTACGGCCTTTCTGATTCGGGGATCATTCTTAAAGAATTGGGACAAAACTTCAGATTTAGTGTAAAGGCGAGGTATTAACGAGGGGACAAACCCCCTCATATACATAATAAAAATATAAGAATATAAAAGTTTGTTACATAAGTTAATTCTTAAGTTACGTATATTTTTTACTAATAAAAACGTTCGTCAAAAATTAAAATTTCTAGCTGCCTTTTTAAGTAACCGAAAAATTGGAGGGCAACTATGCCTCCTTCCCCACCTCTTATTTCTCAAAATCGTCTGATCAAAACTAAGAGAAAGCCATTTAGCCAAAAAAAGAATTAATATGCAAATTTCATTTTAATAATTTATGTGCGGAGAGCCAAAATCAAACATGCATTAATTCAAAACGTTCAGAAATTAAATTTAAAAAAAACTATTTTTTTTTATTTAATAAACATAAAAACCCTATTCAGGGGAAAAATACAGAAATTCCCAACACTTCGTTCAGGGGAAACATATCTGATTTTAGTGGTTTCATAAATCAGCTCATGGGTACTCTTGCAATGCATTACCAAATTACCAAAATTTCTATAATTATACGAACTTTCTTATGTACTAATAACTATACTAATTACTAATCTATATATATATAAAAATAAGTTGTTTGTTTGTGTGTCTGTCTGTCTGTCCGCATATGACGTCTGAATTATTTCATCGTATACCAATTCAAAAACGAATGTATTCAAGCCGCTAAAAAAGGTAAAAACAAAAAAAAAAAAAAAAAAATCTCTTTCCTAAAAAGACTAAAAAAGCTAAAAAACTAAAAAAAAAACTAAAAAACTAAAAATAAAAATAATAAAACTAAAAAAGATAAAAACCAAAAAAAAACTAAAAAGAAAAAAAAGGAAAAAAAACAAAAAATTTATTTCATCATATACCAATTCAAAAACGAATGTATATACAGACGGGGACACAGGGAATATAAATGACGACCGGGACACTCAAAGAGAAATTACAGACTGGGACACAAATGACGACTGGGACGTGTATTTCGACTGCGGTCATGTTTGTGTGTCGACTGACGTCATCTTTGTCGACTATGAATGACGAATGGGACACAGGGATACAACTACAACGGGGACGCCAGGGGGGGCACAGGGGGGATATATAAATGACGATGGGAACACAGGGAATGTTTGATTAGCAATCACCATAAACAATGCTCAAGGGCAATCATTAGAATAATGAGGTATAGAACTGAATACGGATTGTTTTCCCATGGACAATTATATATTGCATGTTCAAGAGTCGGTAAACCTGACAATCTATTTATATGTACAGACAATGGGACAGCGAAGAATGTTGTATATTCGCAAGTTTTACGTAGTTAAAAACATATTTATATATAGCTATCCAGAGGCGGCATTTGGGGGGGGGGGGTCAGGGGTGGGCATTTGACCACCCCAGATTTTCCAGGGGGGCCCAAGCTTTCACCACAAAGGGCCCTTTGCCGGCCATAATAATCTATTATGTCCGACATAATCCAATCTGTCCAATTGATTTGAAATTACTGCACACCTATTAACCAAAGAGCGTAATTACTTGATGACCCTTGGGGTAATTATGCTATTTGCTATTAATCATTGTAAACTTTGAAAATAGGTTAGATACATAATAAAATCTCGAGTTCTGTCAAATGCCCATTTCCTAGATAATTACGCGACACGAAGTGATTCGGGGGGGGGGGCAAGATGGAGTTCATGCCCACCCCAAGATTTGGTCCAAACGGCGCCATTGTATCTATCTATATTCACAGGTGGGACACAGGTTCCGTTATTGACAAGGATCGTTATTTACTTATCACTCGTTACTATGGGGATTTAATTTTTTTTTTTTTTCACCTCAACCAAAATCACATAGAAAAGATGTTTGTTAAAAACTGAAAAGAGGTCTCTAGGTCACAAATTATAACTTATATTTTCCTTTTTTAATTATAACTTATATTATATTTTATTTTTAACTTATATATATTTGCTTATTCAATTATAACTTATATTTCCTATTTTCCGGGCGGCCAACAATGGGCAACACACATTTTTTCTATAGTTTTCCCTATTCTGCTCTCTTTCCTTTGTTTTTTTTTAATAATTACTTTATAGTCCCAAATATCCAGGAGAGGGGGCGTGGCCTTCCTGCCCCTCCGCCTGCCTCTATGTGAAGCTTTAAACAAACAGGACAACATGAAGCAATTAATGAGCAAATTAAGATTCTTCGAATTAACACAACGTTTTAAAATATTCCCGTTATGTACCCTGGTGCTGGTGTAGTGGATGTTGCTCGCTGCTGCTAATCGTGGGTCCCGAGGTTCAATCCCACCCAGCGCCAGGGAAATGTTGAAATGATCTCTCTCTCTCTAACTTTTAATGAAAGATAATTTTTTCATTAATTTCAAATATACTAAATAAACAAGGAAAACAATGGTGTTTTGACGCTATTTTAATCTTAGGGTTTTTTCCATAAATTTTCCCTCACTGCAAATTTGCTCAAAGTTATACAGGTCTTTTCATACTGTGCTGTTATAGCACCTACATCAACTTCTTCATCAATTGACGCATTGTAGAAGCAGTTTCTTCGTTACTCTCTTTCAACTTAGTATGAGACAAGAGAAAAACAAGTGACAGAAGAGATGGGAAATATATTGTTTGGGCTCTATATTTTCAATATTAGGAGTGGGGGATGGGTAGAATATTCGAACAGAATGAAGTTAGAAAACAATTTCTACTTCATAATATATAGAATAAAAATACCCAACACTTTTTGCATGCAGACCCGTTATACTTTACCCCAACCCCCCTAATGTGCAAATAAATAGCCAAAATTTGTTTCTAAAGTATTCAGAAATTTCTTAAGCATTGTATTTTCATAATATTTTGTGATATTTCATAAGGATTAGTCAGAAAAACAGGTGCTACTTAGATGAAGAACTTAACATGGGCGCTTTAACAGAACAGTACCGATCCTTTATTGGGAAAAGGGGACATGTTTGATCCCAGGTCTCCAAAAAGTGTTTTGGTATTAAAGTGAAACTTTAAAGAAATTTTGAGAGGGATATTGACACACAATTAAAACATGTTATGTGCATGCTGGTTGTCATTAGCGCGTGTCAGCATTATCTAAGGAGTGGCTGAGTGTATAAGTTGAAACTTTCAGGGAATGACGAAGAGTGTTAGGAATGCAACAAGTCTCCCTTGTCTTTTTGATTTCCTGCTCCCCAAAATACAGATCAATATTTTAAAAAGATCAAAAGGTCTAATAGTTGTAACTCCAGGGATACTAAGCTCCCTTCAGCCCCAGGGCAAGGATTGTGTAGTATACAAAATACTTCTTATTGACAAGAATGATTTATCACTGGGAAAAGGGGGAAGATTTAATTTTGTATGGGTCTGATAGGGTGAGGGTATTAAGGCGAAACTTCCATGAATTTTGAGGGGCAAGTCAAAAATTAATTTTATTAGAATGATAGCTTTTGCTAATTACAAAAGGGGCTAGATATTGCAACTTTCTTTCAATTGGGCCCTGAAACAGTTCATTATGTTTTTCTAGTTCCTTGTTAATAGTGACAAAAAAAACACACTAAAAAGAGGATAAAATAGTCGAAAGAATTATTTTGCTTGTTGTTCTACTTCCCTGTGTGGGTTTCGAAAATGGCAATTCCAATTAGATCTACGTTGCATGGGCAACGTGAGATTTTACAGCAACCTTTATTCGGCTTCGCCGAGTAAATGTTGCGAGAGCAAAACTTTGGTTTTGTTTCCTCGCAAACGCAGAAGTTGTTAATCTCTAAGGATCTTAAAATAAATACTAGGTACACCAACTCGCAAAGGTTGCAAACCCCTCATCGCTAAAGATAATTGTAACCTAACAGCCGATTATTACTTACAAGTGCCCTACATGTCTTACCATTGGGACCAAATTGGTCTTACCATCAAATACACCGGAAACAAATTATAGGTACACCAACTAGCAAAAGTTGCGAACCCCTCATTGCCGATATGATTATGAGCTAACAGCCTACTGTTGCTTAAAACTCCCCTATATGTCTCACAATTCAGTATTTTTGGCTCCAGTGCGTACCTTACAACTGAAGTTGTCAACCCCTTTCAACTTTGAAACTGGTATATCTCATGAAGGAATTTTTTTTACCATAAAATGGATGACGTATAATTTGATCAGCTCATCAAGAGCTATCGACGGTCGTCGAAAAAAAATCTATCAGTCTTAGTTCAAAAGTTGACTTATATGCCATAGGCCAAGTTTCTAACGTCATCATTTAGAAAAGAGCAAAGGATAAACTCTAACTTCTTTAGTAATGAGAGAACTTTTAAAGTTTAAGATGCACATCTGATAGCACTTCTGTACCGGCCTATTTTTGGTTTCAGTTTGTACCTTACTACTGAAGTTGTCAACCCCTTTAAACTTTCAAACTCGTATATCTCACGAAGGAATTTTTCTACCAAAAAATGGATGACATGTACTTTGATCAGCTCACCAAGAGCTATCGACTGCCGTTGAGAAAAAATCTATCTGTCTTAGTTCAAAAGTTGACTCTTTTGCAGAAGGCCAAGTTTCTAACGTCATAACTTAGATAGGACGCAATCCCAAGCGCGAAAAACCGAATGATAAACTCAGCTGAAATCACGAACAGAAAAGGGTAGAAACATAAGCAAAAACAATCCTTTTTGGCCCTAGGCAAGAGTTCTACGATGCTTTCCAAAATGCAAAGTCATATTCATCAATCCGACGTAAGGTCCACGCTTTCCATAAGAACCGCAGAGGTTAGACCCTTACCGCTTCCTAGGAATATGCTGAAATCGGGGTACTAGGGGAAAAAAACACGCGACAAAACCAAAGTTCTGCTCTCGCAACACAAGTACAAACTATATAAAAAACAGTTCATTATAAGTTAGACTAGCTGTTGGGGTGGCGCTTCGCGCCACCCCAACACCTAGTTGGAGGGGGCGCTTCGCCCCCCCAAGCCCCCCGCGCGCGTAAGTCGTTACGCGCCATTGTAGTTGTGTCCCTGTGTCCCACCTGTGAATATAGATAGATATATATATGTTTTTAACTACGTAAAACTTGCGAATATACAACATTCTTCGCTGTCCCATTGTCTGTGCATATAAATAGATTATCAGGTTTACCGACTCTTGAACATGCAACATATAATTGTCCATGGGAAAAACAATCCGTATTCAGATCTATACCTCATTATTCTAATGATTGCCCTAGAGCTTTGTTGATGGTGGTTTCTAATCGAACATTCCCTGTGTCCCCGTCGTCATTTATATATCCCCCTGTGCCCCCCGGCGTCCCCGTTGTAGTTGTGTCCCTGTGTCCCGGTCGTCATTTATATTCCCTGTGTCCCGGTCATCATTTGTGTCCCGGTGTCCCAGTCTGTAATTTCTCTTTGATTGTCCCGGTCGTCATTTATATTCCCTGTGTCCCGGTCGTCATTTGTGTCCCGGTCTGTAATTTCTCTTCGAACATTCCCGGTGTCCCGGTCGTCATTTATATATCCCCCGTGTGCCCCCGGCGTCCCCGTTGTAGTTGTGTCCCTGTGTCCCGGTCTTCATTTATATTCCCTGTGTCCCGGTGTCCCAGTCTGTAATTTCTCTTTGAGTGTCCCGGTCGTCATTTATATTCCCTGTGTCCCGGTCGTCATTTGTGTCCCGGTCTGTAATTCCATCAGTTGACAAACATGACCTCAGTCGACAAACAATTTCATGACGACATACAGGTCAATCCTTATAATAACGTCAGTCGACAAACATGACGTCAGTCGACACACAAACATGACGTCAGTACACAAACAACTAATTTATATATATATAGATTGTTTACAAAGCCGTGTGACGATATGGGAGCTACTTATACCATACTTTTTTACTTTTGTGAAGTGTGCTGTCTATTTCGTGCTAAGGCTATTAAGAGTATACATGAACTCAAAGTGAAAATTATAATTGTAATAAAAGAAAATCAAAATTTGGACGCAAGCATATTCAGGGATGATAATTTAATTATCAAACTGATCTGTTCGGAGGACATTTCAGGTCAATCGAGTGTTTTGAATTAGACGATGTAAGAACCGCAAATGCATGTTTTGACTCAAAAAGCTAATGTGAAAGCATTCATAAAAAATGGAGCTTTGGAAAAGGTATTGGGAAAAAACTGAGTTTGACATGTTTCTACATCTAAATTTATGCGTCCAAGATAACAAACTAGCAAACAAAAATCCTTCCGTTGAACACAGGGATTTTTTGCTAATTCATTTCTTGAGTTATTTTGATGTCTGTATTATTTTGTAAAATGGAAGGGAGCCACCATATTATCAAATATTTTTAAGGAAGCCGTGGTAATATAAAGTTTAGAAATCACTGATCCACGGTATCCCGAATTAGAATGGAAGCTTAAGATAAGATATAGCCCCTGTATTGATTCTTACGAACAAACATTTTGATACTAGGGCGAAAGTACCCTATTTCGAATAAAAAGTCAACAATGAAATAAAAACTCGTGCCCGAAAATATTAAACTACCCTCCTACTACAGGAAAGAATTATGCAAGCTCCCACCTTTATACTGACTCCTCCTTATAATAGGGCGGAAGCCGTAGCCTAACATAATGTCGCAATATACTAAACATGTCGTGTGTCAAAAAAAGTATCCTGTGTTAATTGAAAAGGTTGAAGTATTATAATAACAAATAGCCAATTAATGAAAACTTCGATCTTCATACTAGTAGGAAAGTTTCTCTAGCTTCTCTATAAAGCAGAAGGGCGAAAGCATTAGCAAGAAATGATGTTACAAGATACTGAAAGTGGCGTACGTCAGAAAAGTGCCAATACTGAAAAGGCTAAGATAATCTCTTACTAGTAGTTAAGGACGTAATTAGGAAAAAATCAGGGACCCCCCTCCCCCCGAAATTTTGTTCCAACTCGTAAAAATGTAAAAAAATGCATATAAAGCATTTTTAAAGTGTTTAAAATTTCTTTTCACCCCCCCCCCCCCTCCCGAACAAAATCTGGATATGCCCTTGATAGTATTTAGTTATAAACAATGTAATAGCAAACAATGATGAAAACCAACATTAATACTGATCTCTCCATATAGTTTAAAGAACTCTCCATATAGTATAAACTTTCAGAGGGCCCATTGGACCCTCAGAAATTTGTAGCCTAGGACTATCCTGCAAAATACTATAACTGTCGTATCTTAAAATTAAACAAAAAAAAAATAGTTTTTTTAGATGAAAGTAAGGAGCGACATTAAAACTTAAAACGAACAAAAATTACTCCGTATATGAAAGGGGCTTTTCCTTCTCAACAATTGGTCATGACTTTGACTTTTCCCACAACTATTCCCTTTCTTTTAAATTCTTTAATTTTTTTTAAATTCTATTTCTTTTTTAATCCTTTCTTTACGCTAAAGTTTGACTCTTTCTCTTAACTCTACATTTTAAAACAGTAGTTTGACTCTTTCTCTTAACTCTACATTTTAAAACAGTAAAAAACTTTAGCGTAAAGAGCGGGGGGGGGGGGGGTGATAAGGAAAAGCCCCTTTCATATACGGAGTAATTTCTGTTCGTTTTAAGTTTTAATGTCGCTCCTTACTTTCAGTTAAAAAACTCTTTTTTTTTTAATTTAATTTCTGAACGTTTTTGAATCAATGCATGTTTTGATTTTGGCTCTCCGCAAAGGAATAATTAAAACGAAATTTGTATATTTTTTTTTTTGGCTAAATGGCTTTCTCATAATTTTGATCGAATGATTTTGCGAAAAGAAGAGCGGGGGAGGAAGCCTAGTTGCCCTCCGATTTTCGGTTAATTAAAAAGGCAACTAGAACTTTTAATTTTTACGAATCTTTTATAAGTAAAATATATACGTAACTTATAAATTAGCTTACGTAAAGAACTTTTGTATTCTCATGTTTTTATTACATATATGAGGGGGTTCGCCCCCTCGTCAGTACCTCGCTCTTTACACTAAAGCTTAAATTTTGTCCCAATTCATTAAGAATGACCCCTGAATCACAAAAGCCGTAGAATAAATAGTTGAAATTACTAAAAATACTTTAGCGTAAAGAGTGAGGTATTAGGAGGAGGTGAGCCCCTCATGTGGGTAATAATTTCTGTTCGTTTTAAGTTTTAATGCTGCTGCTTACTTCCAGCTGAAAAAAAAACTTTTTCATATTTATTTTTTAATTGTTTTTTTTTTAAGTAATGTTAGTAAATCCTGCGCTCCCTTCATGGAAATTTTCTTCCTCCATGACAAATTCCTCGATGGAAAGCCCCCCCAGCATATCCCCCTCTTCTCAACCCCTGCCTCCAACCAAAAAATCCTCCTGAAAAAGCTTGTACACTTTCCAATAACCATTACTATATGTAAGCACTGGTCAAAGTTTTGAACTTGTAACCCCTCCCACAGGACTGTGGGGAAGTAAGTTGTCCCCAAAGACATAGTTATAAGGTTTTTCGACTATGCTGAATAAAATGGCTATCTCAGAATTTTGATCCGTTGACTTTGGGAAAATAATTAGCGTGGAAGGGGGCCTAGGTGCCCTCCAATTTTTTTGGTCACTTAAAAAGGGCACTAGAACTTTTCATTTCCGTTAGAATGAGTCCTCTCGCAACATTCTAGGACAACTGGGTCAATACGATCACCCCTGGGAAAAAAAAAATAAAAAAAAATAAACACGCATCCGTTATCTGCCTTCTGGCAAAAATATAAAATTCCACATTTTTGTAGATAGGAGCTTGAAACTTCTACAGTAGGGTTCTCTAATACGCTGAATCTGATGATGTGATTTTCGTTAAGATTCTATGACTTTTAGGGGGTGTTTCCCCCTATTTTCTAAAATAACGCAAATTTTCTCAGGCTCGTAACTTTTGATGGGTAAGACTAAACTTGATGAAACTTATATATTTAAAATCAGCATTAAAATGCAATTCTTCTGATGTAGCTATTGGTACCAAAATTCCGTTTTTTAGAGTTTTGGTTACTATCAAGCCGGGTCGCTCCTTACTACAGTTCGTTACCACGAACTGTTTGATAATGTTTTTTATAATGAAATAAAACTAGTGACTGAAACGGTTAAAGGGGTATCATGCAAGTAACATAATAAAAAATAATTAATAAAACTTCACAAGCTTACCGATATGGTTGCTTTATTGTATTTGGCATCTTTTGGGTCTGAAAGAAGAAGAACATTTGTTGGTGCTGATACACCCGTCAGTGAAACCCGAATGAAACAAGAGAAGTCGTTAATACTGGGAGTATCACATCCACTTTCAGGAAGGATGGTTGACAAGACCCATTCACCTGCTAGCTCGGAGCTCAAGGCCGGCTAAAACAAATTAGATATGTTCAAATTAAAAAAAAAAAACTTGTTTTACGAAGGAGTCACTTGAAGACTAAAAATGTCAGATTTTCATAACTATCACATCGAAATAACTTACTGTTCATAGAAAACCCAAGATCGTTTTTTGTCATTTTACTACTAGACTCAACTAATCCTAATGAATTTTACTTTCAGAGCTAAGACAGTTTGTTTTTGTTTCTTGTATTATACTATTCAGTAAGCTAGAAAAACAAAATTTTCTCCAGAAAGTTACGAGAAATTTTACAGACTTCCATTTTTTTTCTACTTCACGATTCCCATTTTAGGAAAGAAGTTTCCGTTTTTTCTGGGAAATTTTCATCCATAAAAGGCCAAAAAAAGGAGTAAGATTTACGAATTGTTTTCTGTTTATCAAAACATAACATTTTTCAATAGAGAAGCAACGATGAAGGGGCGGTTTGAAAAGCCTATATTCTTAAGTACGGAGCTGTTGGTTCCCAAGCTTTTCCCCTAGTAGTGCGTCAGTATGTCTTCGATAAAAATTTATCAAACAGATATGGAAACTGATATTCCCATTTTTCCAACTTTCCTAATCAAAAGAATAAATAATATAATAAAAAAACAATTCCCCTTCAATTTTAAAAAGGATTAGCCAATCTTAAAAATAGCTCCTGAATTTAGAACATGGCCCAACTCGTAGAGTCATGCAGGGGATATTGGTGGCGTGATCAAACGCAGTTTTGTTTTATTGATAAAGACAACAATAATATGGCTTGGTCATTAGATTGTGTATCCAGTGATAGCCTCCAAATATCTACAAAATTTTAAACAAAAAAAGTTGGTCATGGTGATGGTAGGGAGAGAGAGTGTGTGTGTGGAAGGGGGTGGCGTAATGAGATACACAATTTTGAAAATATCGAGGGGAAGGCAATGTCATTGATTGTGATATATATCGAGAAAAACACAAAACAAAGTGAAGTAACCTACGCTTGCTGCACCAAAAAAGGAGCAAAGTCCGGATTTGGCACATAAACGAAGCAATTCAAAATCGGATTTAGATTTGGATGCGAAATAAAACGTCCCATAAAAGATAAAATAAAAAGAAGCAAAATCAAATAGTTCGTGGCAAAGAGCTGTAAGGACTGACTCGGCTCAATGGTAACCAAAACTCTAAAAAGTAGACTTTTGATATCAATAGACACATCAAAAGAATTAGCAAAATAAAACAAGTCTTTTCAACTGAAAGTAAGGAACAGCATTCATACTCAAAACGAACAGAAACTATTCCGTACACGAGAGAATTGCCCCTCTTCTCAATACCTTCCTGTTCACGCTAAAGATTGAATGCTCGTCCCGATTTTTTAGGAACAACTCCTGAAACACAAGGGTCTTTGAAATAGAATAAGAAGCTTTTCTATAAGTGCTAAAAAAGACTTACTGTGAAGAGCAAGATATCGAGGAGAAGGACGGCCCCTTCATAAAAACGGAATAATTTCTGTTCATTTTTACTTTTAATGGGGCTCCTTACTTTCAATTGAAAAAAAACATGTTTGTTTTCTTACTTTATATTAAGGAAAAGTACAGTAATTAAAGGAAAACTAAACATGCCATCAGGAATTCCGAGCTATAGCTTCTTCCATCTTCCAACGAATCATACCGTTGAACAACCAGTTGAACGCCAACATTGACCGGTTCCACAAGATCAGACGAGATATAAACTCTAACAGCTCCTTCTTCAACTATTGGAATGGGCAATATACTTGCAAAGAAATCTTTTGAGTAGTAATGTAACAGCTTCCAGTTGCCATCATATTCTAAACATGAGGGAATTTAGTTTCGAGGACAGCAATTCAAAAGATGGTGCCATCAAGGCTGTATCCAGGGGAGGGTTAAGAAGTTTGAGCCTTCCCCCCCCCCAGCCAAAAAAAAGTTTGTCCGACTCTTAAAAAACGTAACAAAAATTAATATAAACAAATGTATATGCGTTTTTTAGAAGTATTTTTCTATACCCCCTTAAAAATTGCTTTTGTGACCCCCTCCTCCTGAAGAAAAAGAAAAATCCTGGATACAGCCCTGGTTATCATATTTATTTTTATTTCAAAATAAGATTTATACCACACCCTATAAAGTGAGAAGCCTGTTTTACTCAAACACTGAATCACTCATTTTAGAAAGTTGGTAAATATCTCATTCGGTTTTCAGACATTTTAAAGTTTTTAATATTACTAAAATTATTATTTTCTCCTTTTTTTTCTTTTGCTGCAATAGTAGTAAAATGAAGCCTGTGCCCAAATTCTTCCTTTTCAAGCTTTAAGCTAGGAGAATTTAAGAGGAATAATTCCCCCCTCGAAACAAGATTTCCGTAGCCCGATAAAAAGTATCTCCATGGGAGTTGATATTCAGTTTATATCTTTTTTGGATTAGCAGGAATCTGTTTTCTCCGGCCGATATAATAATTAAAATATTTAGATAAAATTATAAATGAACGATTCTCACAAAAATAACAGGTATCTAAATAAAACTACCTAAACTATCCAGCGGAATATAGAATAATACAAGATCTTTTTATATTTCCTATTCGACGTCTATTTTTCTATCTTTCTTATTTTTAGATTAACTAAAAATTATTTTTTAAAAACAAGTTTTTTAAAAAGAAGTAAAGAGCTACTTCTTATCAAACCAAAGATAAGTAGAAGGAATGTCATATATTATTTCAAGTTAATAAGCGAACAAAAATCACAATCTAAATACCTATGTAGCAGAATATAAAATGATAAACAACCCAGTTATATTTTTATTCAGCGTCGAAATGTCTTTTTTCTTATATTTTGGTCAACTGAAAAAAACTTTCCAGAAAAAAGTTAATAAGCTAAATTAAAGAAATTCAAATAATATTTTAAGCTTTAAGCAAATAGAAGTCCCTATCATTGAATAAATTAGACAAAAAACGAATAGAAATTACAACGAACAATCAATTTAAATTTGAAACAAACAGAAATTACCGCAAACCCGAGTAAGACTGACGCCCTCAAAGCCTTTTAAAGCCCAGAGCGTCATTCGCACTTTACTAGAAATGATTTTAATTTAAGCAGTGTGTTTTATTTTTCATAAAATGAAAAAAAAATATATTTCAAATCCAATCGAAGTTTATAATTAAGTGTTTCACTGCAAGTTCCCTTCCCTCCCTCTGGAAACCACTAAACGCCTTGAATGTCATTTGAACTCCATTAAAAACGACATGTATTTTAAACAGGAAAATCACAGAAGGAAAATCACCGTCATAACCAAGAATACCGAAAAGAAGTAATGAAAATGGACTTGCTGTTTAATATACAATGAAATTCAGTTCCTTGACGTGTCAGCAGTTTTTGGTTTATTAGCATTTCAAAATAGAGAATAAGTAAAATTACTTTATTTTCAGTAAAGTGCAAATGACGTTCTGGCCTTAACGAGGCTTAAGGGGCGTCAGCCCTACTCGTGTATATGACAATCTCTGTTTGTTTTAAAGCTCCCTCAAGACAAAATGAAAAAAAAATACTTGGTCAATCCATCCCATATTCCCTTAAAGTTTCGGCAGGGTTCCCCTAGCTGGTAATTTATACCCTTAGACATACTTGAGTAATTGCAAATACGGCCATTCGACAACCTGGATACCCATAGTGTACCTTGATTTATTTCAACCTCACTAAAAGTTTCTACTGTATTACGTCAGCAGTTCCTAAGGTATTGCAGATACACTCTTTTCATAACCTGGATGTAAATAGTGTCTTTTGATTTAGTTCAATATCACCCTCAAGATTTTCTTAAAAATGTCAAACTAGTAGTCGTAGCCGTTCTTGACACACTAAAGAAAAGTCATTTCGACAACTTGGCTGCAAATAGTGTACTTGGATTTAATTCAACATCCCCCTCAAAATTCTCTGAAAGTTTCAGCTTTATACCGTTAGCCGTTCCTGAGATATTACAGATACGCTCTTTTGAAAACCTGGATGCATATAGAATCTTTTGAGTTAGGTCAACACCCCCCACAACATTCCCTGAAAGTCTCAACTTAATGCCCTTAGTCGTTCCTGAGATATTGCAGATACGCCTTTTGACAATTTGGATGTACATACTGAGATACTGACCATACGCCCTTCTGAAAACCTGGATGTACATAGTATCTTTTGATATAGTTAAAAATCCCCTGAAAGTTTCAACTTAATTCCCTGCCTGAAAGTTTCAACTTGAAACTCTTAGTCGTTCATGAGATACTGAAGATAAACGCTTTTGATAACCCGTATGCACACAGTTTTTTCGTTGTTTTTTTTTACTTAGTTTAACGTTCCACTCAATATTCCCTGCAAGTTTCTCCTTGTCATCATTAACATTTTTTGACGCCCAATAAAACCAACATGCGAATAATGGGCAACTTGCATAATTTGCAGCCCTTACTCCAAGAGCTGCGGAGGGTCATGTTACCTCTGGACACATATTTATTGGAGGTATCAGCTATGCAGAACAAAATGATAATTTCAAAATTTTCATCGAATGTCTTTGGGGGTTAAGAAAGGGACGGATAGCTAAAAAGGCTCATGAAACTCATGAAACTTAAAGCGAATAAAAATTATTGCTTCATCACTCTATCCAAGATATATTGTTTTCGACGGCGTTTTTGACAATGAGGCTTTCAATGATTTACTGTTTATTCTGATTTATTGTCATGTTCAATGGGATTTCAGATCTTTCTGAAATTCCAAAAATAGACCCTCTCACAAATTTTCGCACACCTTTGACTTTACGTTAATCTTTAGCAAGCATTACTCTATGCCCTTCAAAGTTTGAAAATATTACTTGGCTATTACCGCCTGGTTTGGTTTACAATAAGGGATATGATAGCTACTACTGGTTTGGTTATTAAATGGTAATGGTTATAAATTCTTTTTTTCTCAGCGCTGAGGATATCCTGTTAGTATACATTCAAAATATTTGTTTGATTTTCTTCCTTTTTTTCATAGAAACCATAAACCCGTTGTTTTCAAGACTTCTTATTTGGTTTAGTCATGGTAGACAAATTTGATTTTAGATCTCTTATGAGGTTGACGTTGATACTGATGAATTTAATATTGCAGATGAATTAAGCAGGTGGTTGAAAGGTGATTGCTTATATTGATGGAAGCAGTTAGTGAGTAAATTACTTATTTATTATTAGTTGGAATAATTAATTATGAATAGCAACAAGGAGTTGAACACTCGTTTTGTTTCCAGTTGATGGAACTATGAGCTCTCTAGGATTTT
The DNA here is from genome assembly GCF_032884065.1 of Artemia franciscana. Classification (NCBI taxonomy): domain Eukaryota; kingdom Metazoa; phylum Arthropoda; class Branchiopoda; order Anostraca; family Artemiidae; genus Artemia; species Artemia franciscana. Next base: position 8,086,309 of record NC_088867.1, on the reverse strand, counting down.
TTTTGAAATTTAATTTTTCCAGTTAGCGTTTCCAGTTTAAGGACCTATGAGCTCTCTAGGATTTTTTTTTGAAATTAAATATTGAATAATATTTTTAATAATAAAAGAACTTGAAAATGAAATTTATTGCCCTTATTTTAGAAACCCAACGTTTAATACTTAATTCTACCTTACATTTCTTTGCTTAGTACTAACCTCTTTAAAATTAATTAACAACACTAAAATCACAGCTAGGTTTTAATTAGATTTGATGAATCCACCAGATACTGTTGAGAAAAAGAGCACTTTGTTGATAGATTCTGTTTGGAATTTAGTTTTCTTGTCAGCCGTGAGACCTTCTTAATTAGTTTAAACGATGAAATAACAACTTTGCGCTGTATACTAGCATTAAGGAAAATCCAAGAAAGGAAGAGTCGTTAACTCAATATTGCTACTACTAATACTAACAACTCACTGCAGCACTAAGTCACCTAAGATTAACACAACTGCGCACACTCCTCTTCGGCCCAGTCTATTCAAAGCTTCATTATTTACCTCTCTCACGAAGTTCCAACTTCCTTTAAACTCTTCTTATGATGTTTTCCCACTCACTAGGGGTCATCTGCACATTTTGGCCCCAGGTGGAAGGCTAAAACGCACAATTCCCCCCGATCTATCAAGTTTCATCTGTGAACGAGGCCTAAGCATCTTATATTTTCTTTTATCGTAAACCTAAGAAGTATGATTGAGTCACACTGTTAAAAGATTCATAACATTTTAGGAAGTCTATTCAAGTTTCCCTGGGCCTGTCAGACCTCCCGTCAGCCGACAAAAAAAGCTTCTCTTAAAGACGAATAGAAGACTAATAAATTAGAGATGAAACACACAAAAAATGCCTTTCTCGTAAATGGAAAAGAACATCATAAAAGTAATACAGTTTTTACAGGGAAAAACTGGGAAAAATGTTGAGAGGCCCATCTAAAACTTGGATTTTAAACAGCCTCTTGAAAAGATTAACTAATTGGGTTCAGGTTTCTTGTCCTCGTTTAGAGAGACTAACAAAATAGTCACCTAGTTACACACGAAAATAGAAAGCATTCCACGTAATACTTCAGATTAGTAGGCTACTGCTTCAGAATTTTAATTGGGAAAAAAATACATATTTAAAACAAAAAAAACTTTAAAAAGGCACTTAACTCAGTTATTTCGTTAGAGTCATAAAAAAGAAAACCTTTCGAATTAATCCAATATGCACCACTCTCTATAATTTTCGTAACACTGAGCACCTCTCACGAAAAAGTAAAAGTACTTTAATGACGACCAAAATAAATTCATTTTTCATTTTTGGTAGACACAAAAGATAATAATCCAAGAGAAATAAAATCATTCATATTAGAATAAGGAAAATTCATATGATGAAAAACATCTATCTGTATCGATGAGAAGGTGAAAAATTAAACCTCAGCTTTATTACAAGTGCCTGAAACGCAGTTCCTTGTGTCCTAAATTAAATAATTTCTGAGACCACACTGGCTAATCATGACAAAACAAAATCGCGAAGAAAAGAAGAACGAGGACAATAAACTTTTTCACTGGCTGTTTATTGTCCTCGTTCTTCTTTTCTTCGCGATTTTGTCCTAAATTATATGGAATTCCAAAAATCCATAAGCCGAACCTACCCTTACGACCCATTGTGTCAAGTACAAGGTCGCCAATAAGTGTTTTAAGCATTTGGTTAGTATTGATCTGTGAACCACTTTGGTCTACACGAATTTCTTATATTAAGGATTCTTCGAATTTGGTAAAAAAAAAACCTAAAAGAAGTGGAGATTTCTTCGAGTTCTTTTATATCAAGCTCGACATTGCATCAATGTACACAAGTATTGATGTTGAAGCAGCGAAAACTCTTCTCGAAATAAAGCTATTAAAAGATTTGGACTTGATTAGTGTTGAAACAGATTTGGAAGTCTCTGTAATTATGTATTTAGCAAGGTAGTGTAATTAGTTCTCTTATTTTTTTTCAATCTAGAAAGGAATTTTTCGAATGCCTCTTCAAGTCCATTATTGGGTAATATTTTTGTAGATGATATTGAAACAATTGCATCAGATTCATATTTTTTTAAACACAATTTTTGGAGCCGGCTTATGGATGACATTATTTAAGTATGGAAATATGGGGAGGTAGGTAGTTTTTTTTTCCACAATGTAAACATAAATAAAAATGATATTACTAATAAATTATTGCAGCAAAAAGAAAGTCCTAAAGACTTGTGCGGTAAGTTCCTGTAATGATTTATATCTTATAAATAAATATCCAAACATAACAGCTCATGATTATCCACCTAGTCTATCTTATATATAAAAAAACACCTACACATGAACACTATACAACAAAATAGTCCTATTAATATTTTTTTTTCAGTTTTAGCCCCCATCCCACCCCAAAAACTGCAAAAAAAACCCCATCAAATTAAAAGAATTTAAAAGGAACTAGAGGATTTTTGGAACATCTTAATTGTTTGGGGGATGATTTAAAGTTTACTGTTGAATTAGCAGAGGATGGGAAATTTCCCTTTCTTGATGTTCTTCTCTTAAAAAATGAAGATAGTCTGAATTTAAAAATTTACAGAACACTGACTAATAACAATAAATTTCAGTCATTTAATTCCGGTCACGCCCGCCGAGCAAAAATCGATTTAATCATTTCTTTCTGACCAGATCTTTAGTATTTGCTCTCCGAAATTTTTGGAGTAGGAGTTGTCTCTTCTAAGAAAAACACTAATAAGTAACATGTATCCAGAGTGGTTAATTAACCAGACTTTTTCAAAAAGAAGAAAACAGTTACTAGAAATTTCTAAGGAAGTCTTGGAGACAACTCAGGAGAAGGATGTTTCTTTTTCCTTACCATATGTGCCAGGGGGTTAAGTGAAAATTTTAACAGAATTTTAGAGTAACGGTTTAAACGTAGCTTTAAAGAGTAGTATTACTTTGTGTAGTTTTCTAAATTCTAGGAAGGGTCGAACTTCACTGAGGCAGCAAAATTGGGTCTACCAGATCTCATGTACCTGTGGAAGCTCGTGTGTGGGACTATATATTTCATAAAGGGAGAGAGAATTGGGACCCTACTACGCCCCCTGTCTAAACTAATATTTATATACTTTTAAAGAAAAAGTCATACAAAATATATTTTGATACTGAAGTCTTAACTGGTGACTAGAGTCGACTCTCGGATGGAGAAATTTGAGTCTACCATTAATATCCCTGAGGTTTCCAAATTCCTTCCATTTCTAAATTAAAATATATTGCAAAAGAATTTTCAAATAATAGAGCATAAGAAAAATAGTACCGATGGAGGCCCAAGAATGGCCAGGCCATATATCTTGCAATTGCCAATACATGGCTCCATATGTATACCCTAGGCCTTCTCCATTCAGTTTTCCCATCCAGCGACGGTACCACTCCGTTTCTGCTTTGACGCTCATTGCCTGGTTTACCTGGACCATAAAATCAAGGATTGTTACTTTATAAACATAACCAGCATTCAGCATAGCTTCGCCACTGCGGATGTGGGCGGTTCTAATAGACAACAGTCTCAACATGAATAATTGAAAAGGCTTCCTTTTGACAGATCAACGGGTTCGTAACCTGTTGTAAAATGGGTTCTGACTATAACTGCATTTTGAAAATGAGGAGAAAAAAGTTACAGTTAAAAATCGATCGTTTTATCTCAATAAAACGATCGATTTTTAACTGTAACTTTTTTCTCCTCAATTTTTTATTAAATATCTTTACTAATTTAATTGATAAGTGATGATTATAGGAAACCATTTATTTTTATAAATAAATTCAACAGAGGTATAAAACCAATTAACAAGCTCGACTAGCTCAGGATGTAAAAGCTTAAGTCTATTAATCTTGAGGACAAGCGTTCCAATTCGGCTTTTTTTTCAGTAAAAAGCATATTACCCAGAATAGATTCTTTTAGGGTAAGAGTTGCATAATAGAATAAAAAGTTAACATTAGACTATTTGACACGTAGATAGATACGTGTCAATAGATAGATAAAAAGAGATAGAGCCAACAAATATACAACCCCTTTTTGGGCTTGTGCATAGCGAAACAGCACATTCCGAATTGATAATATTATAACCTTGTTATGCAATACAATGTATAAATTTTTCAAGCAATATCACCCTCGTGATGAAACATACAAAAAAAAACCGACTAGATAAACTAGAGAAATTGAATAATTTCTTTAAATGGAAGTTTAAGTATTTCCTTAAAATCCTGAATTTTTGAAGGTCAAATACAAACATCGGCAATTGTTCTTATTGTTATCATGAACATCAACTAAACATGAGCACACATGATACAAAACTTTAAATGTTGTTGAATCAAATTTTAAACCGATAGGACAATAATATTAGGGAAAATGTCTGAAGTAGGCTCCTTTTTCTTTACGATTGAGGTTTTTACTCCTTTTCCTTTACGATTACGGTTTACAATAGTAAACCGATAGGACAATAATATTAGGGAAAATGTCTGAAGTAGGCTCCTTTTCCTTTACGATTGAGGTTTTTACTCCTTTTCCTTTACGATTACGGTTTACAATAGTAAACCGATAGGACAATAATATTAGGGAAAATGTCTGAAGTAGGCTCCTTTTTCTTTACGATTGAGGAGACGAAAACCAAAAGACAAAAAAGCTTGCCATAGTAAAGAATGAGTGATAACGATTGGGAAAGTATTGGAGATTGTCAAACCTATTGCTATTAAATGAACCTTGTAGGAAGAAACCGTGTCATATCAAGAAAACGACGTGACGAACCCTAAGATGACCTAAAGGAAGCGGAGGGTTGAAAGCTGAAGAAGGGCTTGCCGATGTAAATGAACGAGAATGCTATCTCCTTGTATAATGTACCAAAAAACACATTAAAGTGATTAGTGCTACATATGAAATAATACTGCAGTGGTTAAGGCAGGAAATGAGCTTAGTAGCTAGTTTCGCATTTAATCAGGAGTTAAGCAGGGTTGCGTTCTATCCCCAATTATATGGATCTTTTTGATGGACTTTTTCTTAATCAGCACAGAAAGGGCAATGGGAGAACACGGAATCAAATACGGAAGTCTAACTCTCCTGGACTTAGATTGTGATTTCAGAATCCTAGGTAAAATTGTTAGCAAAATGAATGAGCTTTTAGAAGTTTTGCGAGTTCAAGATGTAAGAATAGGTTTCAAAATTAATGTCAAATAGACCAAATTGTCAAGGCTAGGAATAAGTGAAGATGAAAAGGGGATGTTGGGTAACGAGAAGATCGATCAAATGGACAGATCCACTTCATTGGGTAGAATTGTTAGCGAACATAGTAGGTGCAGTGAAGATGTTAAGAGTAGAATGGCCAAGGCCCAGGGTATTTTTTCACAGTTGAAAAAAGTTTGAAAGAATCAGACGATAAGTCTGCAAACCAAGATTAGAACATTGGAAGCTACAGTGATGACAGTGGTGTAGTATGGTTCTAAAGCGAGGGCGTTTCGAAAAACCAAGGAAGATTTGCTAGATGTTTCCAGAGAAACTCTCTACGGATTATTTTTCGTATCTGACTTGATAATGCGTATCGGCTGATAATGCGTAGGCTGCATGAAAATCGCGGCTCAATTCCGCTTTCTAGGGCAACAATAGAGAAAGGTTGAGATGGCTTTGGCACGCTCTCCGGATTAAGGATGACATATTGACCAAGATTGTCCTTTTCGGCCAATCATTTAGGCCCAAAGATTTAAGGGAAATGGGATTTACCAGGAGGATGAACAGAGGGAGGCGTTGAATAGATGGAAATGGAGGAGGACTGAGTCAAGTTATGATGGCCTTAGGCGGCTTAGTGCTGCAGTGAGTTGTTAGTAGCAGTAGTAATTATGTTTTGCAACCCTTTGCTGTTGATAAAAAGATATATATATATAATTATATATATATATAATTTATATTATATATATATATATATAATTATGTTTTGCAACCCTTTGCTGTTGATAAAAAGATATATATATATATATATATATATATATATATATATATATATATATATATATATATATATATATATATATATATATATATATATATATATATATATATATATATGGATTATCTTTGACTCTTTTGAGAGCCTGATTATCTAAACAAATACAATATGCATGCACGAAGACACTATTATTACTACGCAGTCTAACGACAAAAATTAAGTGATTTGTAAAATAGAAAAATAAATTACGATAACGCAATAATAAAAATAAAATGTAAATAGAAAATATTAAAAGTATTTTGTTTTGATTTTTGGCTGTCTCCTCCTATTTCGGATTATCTGCAAAAGATGGTAATCCCTTTATCCGTCATTTCGTAGAGAAAGAAAAGCAATAAGCCGAGATAAAAAAAAGCTTTGCCCCCAAGTTTACCAATGACATTTCAAATATTGGTTTCAAGTTACACAATTAGTTTTAAAGAATAACCACTATGTTTGTGGCTCTTGTTGAAAACCGCTTCATTCTTTGTCTAACTTTTGTTTTTAGATTATTTAAAAATACTTGATTCCTGTAAAATTTTAACATCTTATAAAAATTGAAATACCAGCCTCCTTACAAGAAAAAAAAAAACAATCAATAGTAAAACTAAGATCTAACAATAGTAAAGCTAAGATGTATAATTCACAGGAAATCATGTCCCCTCACTAAAAAAAATATCAAAAATAAGTGTAAGGTTTCTCCTTTTAACTAGTTGGCCACTTTAATTCTGCATTTCACAGACACCTGTTTTATACTTTTCCTTAGAAGGAATGGTAATAATCCTTTCAAGGCGAAATAAAAGGTTCACCTGTGTCAAGTAGGTCATTTGCTTAAATCCTTCCTCAGCATCAATATTGGAAGGGCGGGGTAGATGCATTTCGACTTGCAACAACATCTCCGAATTCCCACCTGGATGATGCTGGACGTGGTCATTCCAAGTGCTATTATAACTCCAATCGTCAGAGGTGGTAACCTGCCAAATATAATATTTGCTAATAAGAGTTAACAAATATACTGTGAGGTATCTGTGAGGAAGGAGGTAGAGGTAACTAACAAATACACTATCTAAGCTGCAAATAGACACGAATTGTTTATAAGGTAAAGAATATAGAAAAGATGTCTGAGCATATGACATCCCCTCCCCCGTACCTGAGAGCAACTAAATGAAAAAAAATTAACATATCTAACTTGCGATTCTGGTAGTCACTGCTTAAAAAGCTAAACCTTTTTAAAGGGTTAACAAATCTGTTAATTATTGTTTTAACTTGCACTATACAATGCATTGAAAAACAAATAAATACGCTTAGTCGACCCTTCCAAAATATTTATTTTTAAAAACAATAATTAAAAAAATGGTTAAAAAAGGAAAAAAGAATTCAAACGATAATAGACCACATGCATCATCACTACCAGGATTTTTTCTCATAAAAACTGCAAACAGAAACAAAATAGAGAGCAGCACTAGTTTCAAATAGCATTCCTACAACAACGCATACATGGAACCTGGCACAAAAAAACACCTAAAACGCAGCTTTGCTAATCCAGAGCAAAGAACAGCAGCTAATAAAAACGTCTACAACAGACCAACGCGATTCCAAGAATCCAACTGAGAAACCAGAGAAAAATAATGTATAAAAGAAAAAGCGGCAAATTTTTCTTCGTTAAGTCTGCCCAATTTAAAAAAAAAATTGGAATGTCAGCCATCACGCTTGGTTCTCGTCAGATGCAAAATATGAGGTTCCAATGAAATTTTGGCAATGAAGTTGCAAATATTCTCCCATCTTGGCGAGAGTTTGTTGTACACATTGCAAATTTTAGTATGCAATCCAAGCTGAATTTTTCATCTTTTTTGCATTGAGTTTTTACAGGATTATAATATTACAGATCAACTTTTGTACGAACATCGAGAATCTTTTCCAAATAAACCAATCGCTTTGCAAGCGAGGTATTTGTAAGCTAGAAAGGCAAGTCGAAGTGAGTGCGTAAAAAGAACGTGCGAAATTCTCATGGCTTGTACGAGAAAGTTCAACGGATATGGTGAGAACCAAGCATTAAATAACTTTAAATTAACAAATAGAATATTACTCCTTTGAAAATAATTTTTTAAACCCTTCATAAAATCGCTCACAACCATAACAATTTCGTCTATCAAGCACTAAAACAAGATTATTCACCAACAATAATTTGGCCAAAAAATAAATGCATAAATAATTCTACAAGTTTAGATATGTTTCTGGGTTTTAATAAACTGAATAGCCCAGTGAAAATACGGTTTTGACCCGGTATTTGAACAACAAAGATTTTTTGAAAAAAAAAAAAAACAATACAAAAAAATTCGATCAATAGCATATCCAAAATCGGCCACAATCGGCCTTCCCACATTTTAGTAATCTAATTTGAATCAAAACCAAAGATGGAGAAAAACAAAGTATGTTTTTATATGGGTTTTACTGAGGAAGACACTTATATAATAATTTACGATAACTCAATTCAGCTGCTGATGGGTTACACGATAGTTCAAAAAAATTCGCTCAATAGCATATCAATTCACTCAATAGCATATGTAAAATCAGCCACAATCGGCCTGTTCTCATTTTAGTCATCCAATTTGAATCAAAACCGAAAATGGAGAAAAACAAACTAGGTTTTTATATGGGTTTAACTGAGTAAAATGCTAATATAACAATTTACGATAACTCAAATCAGTTGCTGGTGGGCTAGACGAAGGTACTGAAGTAAAGTGTCCAAACCCTTGTTTATGGCAATATTTCGTTTGATAAATCAGCTGATAATTACGTTAATCTATTAACCTCATTATAAAATAACTGGATTATTCCTAATCTTGGCTGATATATCTTTTACTTCTTGTTTCTTACCAGTTGCCATAAACTTTATGTATTTGTTTTTTGTTGATTTAGCAATCTAGAATAGGGGGCCATTTCTCGGTCGGGCACGGTCAGCCACGATCCCAAAGATGATACCATAACCGATGTTTCTGTTTTGCTTCACTCAACCCTAGTATAATCGACCATGTCTTTTTTGTGTATTTGTACGCACTCTAAAAACAAGGACCGCAACGGTAGCTGTGACTTTCATAGCATGAATTATTTCGGCGTACTACATATCAAATTCCAATCAATGAAATTTTGAGACTTTGATAGGAGGTGAAAAGGAATTCTAATTCTACTGATAATATCATATAGTACACACTGATATAAGAGTATGTCTATCCTATTCCACAGCTGATTCTGAAACCACTTCGGACCAAAACACATATGGCAAAAAAAACATTTAAAACAACAGACACTTCAAGGTGAGAATGATCACTAATCAAAATTTCATCCGGTACTTTAACAAGAGACCTTTTTAGCGATTCAAAATCTGAAATTATGAAGTCCGAATTTGTCATGCTAACTGAATTATGGACATATGCATAATTTATGCTATTAAATACCACAGTTAGATCTTTCGGAAGTGATGATAATGAGATCTGGGACCACAATGAACAAGGAATAGTAAGGTCAGTGTTAAAATCACCACAAAGCAAGATGCCTATACCAGACGCTGGTATTTTATGGAAAAATTTTGAGACGGTTGCACATGCTTTAGCGAAACGTTCGTTAGACTGTTGGTAACTGTACCAATAATCTAACGTAGGCATATAAACTGCAAGAATAACGGTATGGCCTAAATCAACAGCAACAAAAGCATTATTGGTTTCAAGTAAATCCCACTTAAGGTTCTTATTTACTCGAACCATAATGACACAAGAGACAAAACCTCCTGTAATTTTCACCGGATGGATAAAGAACCCGTCTTCACAAGCAACTTTTAACTGATTACTATTAACACCACTTAACTGGTGCTCTACTACACACACTATTTTGAATGACTTGAATATTTTGGATAGAATCATTCATTAACTTATCTCTTGCTCCATTTATGTTCTGAAAAAACAGGTTTACACAGTCAGGTTCCATACAATGGTTCATAGCTGAGGACGGGGGTATCAGCCTCAAGCTCGAGCGCTCAGAGCAGCAGCAGGCATACAACTCTTCAAAACGACACAGGAGCGGCTGTTGCTTCTGTGAGTTCCACCACAATTCGCGCTTTTCACAGTGGAGGCTGAGCATGCATTATCGTGGCTATTAACATGGGGTCCGGCATATTTACCACATTTAAGTTCATTCATACGGTTACGTGCAAAGTGATCAAAGCCTTGGTATTTATAGCACTGATTTTGCTAACAACTTGATTTGATTGCTAACAATTATAAGCTGAATGATAAAATTTTGTTTGATCCATCCCAAAAATCTCAACTAAATTTAAAAAGGCAGATATTAAAGATTGTCTGCTAAAATTTTGATTATTCACCATTGATGATGGAAAATTAAATTATTTGATCTTCTTATTTGTGTGTTCTGTTTTTGTGTCCCCGTGTCTGGGAAGGCCTCCCACGCCCCTCCTGCCCGATATTTATTTATTTACTTATCCTTGTTACTTCTCTTTTATGAGTTTTTTTTTTATATTTTGTTTGTTTTTTGCCGCGTAAAACTTTGGAATCATTATTGTGATGAGATGTTGATGTTTTTCCTATGTTTTTGCACTGTCCCAGCCTTGCGAACTCTGCTTTCTGTTGGGGCAAAATATTGTTTTTGTATTTTTTAAGCTGAATAAAGACAAAGTAGAAAGTTGAAGTTGAATATTGATTGGGTCGATTTAGTAGACGTGACACACGGAAAAGCGAATAATCAATTTTAATGCCATGCTTTAGATCCATATCGAGATCCAGTTGAGATTTAAAGGACAACTGCACAACTGAACTACCTTCAAAGCACTTAGCTCGCACAACGGAGTTAACTAGACCTGTAATAGTTGATTCACCAAAGCCCTTATTAATATTTACAATTCCTAGATTTTCCTTCTTTACGACCTTAGCATTGATGCGAAAATCCGGTGGCAGGGCACACCACCAATGAGGCAGAATCATTATCTTTCATAAACACCAGTAGCCTATCTCTCCGCTGCTCAACATGGTCGACTTTGTCTAAGCATCCTAAACTTGAAAGAAACTCGCTTAACGGAGTTGGAAGACCGCATACTAGCAGGTATTCTCAAAATGGTAAGCAGGTAATTACTAAAAGGGGCAGGAACTGTAGCATTTTCTGGCTTGGGAAGGAACGGCTACAAACGGTTTTGTTCATCCACATCCGTGCTAACAGACTCTTGTTTTTCATCCAGGAAATTTAACACTCGGAAATGAAATTTATTCTTGATACCACAATAGTATTTGGTTCACTCGGGAAAACTGGAACATCTGGCGGGTCCATAATCGTAAATCAAGGAACAGGATCATTTTTCGAGAATCGGTCCGATAGCAATTTGTAAAAAATCGGTCATGAAAGCTAAACTTGGATGTGACCCTCGGCGTTTCTCAAGAATATCCACTTTGAAAATACAACGACAAATTTCAAGTCTCTTTAAACGCATCTTTCCCAAAAATTTCCCTACTAGTTTAACAACAGTATCCTTATCTGCCTTTGTAGGCAGATATCCTTATCTGCCGTCATCCTTATCTGCAATTATTTGTTGCAATAATTTGCCTTTGTAGAAAGTTGGAAACTGGACAAATATACACAAGTCCATTTTACAGGGTATCAAAACTTACTTCCCCATGATCAAAATGATATTAAAAAACCATAATCCGTATTCGATCCAGCCAAAAGTAAAATATAATATTTTGTAATTTTAAAATTTATAACGTTTCGTAATTTTCTTACTTTGAGCAGTTTCGATTATTGAGCAATACAATTAAATCCAAAGTGTAATCCAGCTTACGTCCTCAGAGTTCAAAGGCTGACTGTTATTATGTTATTATAATATACATTATGATAATGCTTTGATATTATGTCATTATAATACCACAAATGGTACTTTTTCCCCTTCTGACCCCAAATAGGGAGAAAATAGGGTACTAAGTGATGAAATTTTTAAATTCTGAAATTAATTTTTAAATTTTTAAATTAAGCAAATTTTTCTGAGCATTTTTATGCCAAAAATGTTTATATTGCTCAAATGCCAAGGCTTGGCCTTTTTTCGTAGTTTTATTGGTCTAGGAATACAACAATATTTTACAGCCCATTCAAGTTATTTAACTTTTGAAATTTTACACCATTTTCATCAAATTCATGTTTGATGCTAAATCTAACTTAAAGATGAAATTAAATGTAAATTACATCTTGAACAAAATTAAATCTAAAATAAATTTAATTCAATCTTACTGAGTTTCACAAAAAAATGAATTATTGACTCTATGGAGACAATGAAATGAAGTTAATGCTCTTTCGGAGCGCCAAAAAGTACTTAAAAATATCCCTAAAAATTCCATGAACAACATTATGTAGCTTATTGACACTGTTTAGGTAAATAAATATGAAATCCATCATAATCATTACCCGTTTAATTGATCTGAAGCTTGGCATTGCTTGAAATCCGTACTCAGTTGCCATTCGTGGTATGGGGAAATTTTTTGGATCCCAAGCGTCCATGAAGTAATTATAATAGTGAACTAAAATGATAAAAAAAACTTAAAACAGAAAAATAAATGACTAAAAATTAAGATGTATTTCTATGGAGATACAATATAAAAGAAGCAAAAAAAATAACAACCAGAAAAAAATTGCATTTCAATTTTATTATTTCTGAAAATGTCCTAATAATGAAATTAAAGATCGATATCAAAATCCTAATTGTTCCTGTAGGCTCTGTATAACACAAAATATGCGGTAAAACAATTTGTGGCCAAATGGTAAAAAATGTTAGGTAATTTCTGGTACAAAAAATAAGAAGAACAGAAAGAAAAAGACAACTCCGAATTTGATGCTGCAATACATATGGTAAAGTAAATATATTACACATTAATGGAGTATATCCCCCCCCCCCCACTGAAAGAAAGTTAAGAAATGCAACATCTCGTTTTATACCATTCTGAATGTATTTCGTCGGCATTAATTAAAGTTTTATGCTAATTTCTAGCAAAAAAAAAACAAAAAAAAAAAAAAACAGATGAAATTATTAATAAATTGATTATTATCATTTTATTGATATATTTGGGAGTGTTTTACTTATGTATATGTAAGTTTGATTACAAATTATTTTATTGATATGTTAACAATAAATATCAAACATACCTCAAAGCAATGACTCATGATAAGTTATAAGCACCCGCGCGAGAGAACTGCAATTATCTGCATATTATAAGGCTGTGTATTTTTCATTTTACTAGGATGGTTCCGGTCAACTAGTTTCTCCATCGATTTGACAAAGTTTATTTTCTTCAAATGAAAGCGAAGAGCGAGGTTGAAACTTAAAACGAGCAGAAGCAAGCCTATGCATAGGGTTAGAGCGAAGACCTAGCCCCCATAGATCAGAAAAAAACAATATTTTAAAAAGTTCTTTGTTTTCGTTTGGAACATATATATATATATATATATATATATATATATATATATATATATATATATATATATATATATATATATATATATATATATATATATATATATATATATATATATATATATATATATATATATATATATATATATATATATATTTGTTTCACGAGTTTTAGAAAAATGTATTAATATTAGAATTTATGAGCATTTGGAGCGTCATAAACTTCTACATCCAAATCAGTTTGGTTTCAGGAGGGGCAGAACAACAGAAATGGCGATTTCATTTATTACTACTATAATTAATGATGCTCTTGATAAAAAGCTTAGGGTAGCTGGTATATTTTTGGACTTAATTAAGGCGTTTGACACTGTTGACCATCGAATATTATTAAAAGAATGTGAATTTTATGGATTAAGGGGTGCTACATTGGGTTTCCTTTGCAGTTATCTTATAATAGACACAGTATGTCAATTTACAAGGATTTTTGTCTAGTAAAAATGTCGTTAATTGGGGGGTTCCCGAAGGATCCGTACTGGGTCCGACTCTGTTTTTAATTTTTATTAATGATCTACCGCATGTTGTGAAAGCTCTGCCCAGAATTGACGACTTTGTTGACAATGGTCCGAGAAAGACCCAGCTTACAATGCCCTTATTTGCTGATGATACAACCTTGGTGTGTATTACCCCTACAGAACAACTGCTCATGTCAACGATAAATGCAGCAATGAGCAGGATATGTACATGCCTTAAAATAAACCACATTGACCTGAATATAGATAAGTCAAATTTTGTTATTTTCTCTCGATCTCCGAATTTTTACCCTTGGATTACGGAAATGATTTCGGAGCGAGGAATTATTAAACGAACAAGACTCACCAAATACCTCGGAATCAATGTTGATGAAACCCTATCATTTAAAAATCATGTGAAGTCAGTTTCGAAAATATTGTCACGTAACTTAGGTATCATTGACTTACTTGACTTGACTTGATGCTCCTGCGGAAATGCTCCGGTGTCGAGAGTGATGCTACATGGTGCCTCCATTTAGACCGGTCTCTTGCAAGGATGTGGACATCCTCCTGAATATTTGCCATGACTAAGAAGGCACCTGTCGTATCCTTCCATCTGGCTGGGGGACGACCTCTTGGGCGTTTCCTGCCGTGCAGCACGGGATTAAAGTCAAAAATCGTTCGTGCAGGAGTGTCGGGGTGCATGCGAAGGAGATGTCCGTACCAGCGTAGTGTTCGTTGGGAGAGTTGGACTGAGAAGGGCGTTTGAGCAGTTAACGCCAGGAGGTTCTCGTTGTAACAAAATCGTGCCAGCGTAGTCCTTCAATGCGGCGAAGATGTTTTGTTTGGGCTATATTTACGGTGCTAAGCACAGACTGAGTGGCCGGCCAACTTTCGGCTCCATAAAGAATCACGGATCCCACCGAAGCATTGTATATGCGCATCTTGGTCCTACGGCTGATAGAAGGTTTCCTCCAAACGGCACTTAGTCTCCCCACTACTGCTGAGGCTTTGGCAATTCGGTGCATTAGATCTTTAAGGATTGATCCGTCATTTGAGATGATAGAGCCAAGGTATGTAAATTCCTCAACAATCTCAGCTGGTTTGTCACCGACCATTAGGACTGGCGGGGGACGCGGCGAGTTACGCAACAAACATCACTTTTGTCTTCTGCCAATTAATCGACAGCCCTATCTTTAAGGCTTCATCAGCAAGGATTTGTAGGGCTTCTGTGAGCTTCGACGGTGAATCGGAGATAAGAGCAAGGTCATCGGCATAGTCAGCGTCTGAAAGTACTCTATCACCGTAATGCAACCCAAACTGGAGGCGGTTTATGGTCCGAGTCATAATGTAGTCGATGACACAATTAAATAGTTCTGGGGCAGCAGCACAACCCTGACGGACTCCAGTATTGATTTTAAAAGATGAGCTGCGTCTGCCATTGACTTGCACGCAGCTCTCAGTCCCTTCGTGGAGCCGCTCGAAATGGTTGCAGTACTTCGCTGGTAGTCCCGTTGTTTTCAGTATGAGCCAGAGTGATTGCCGGTCGACAGAATCGAAAGCAGCCTTGAAATCCACAAAGGCAACATACGATTTTTGTTGAAATTCTCGAGTCTTTTCTATCAGCTGCCGCATTGTGAATATTTGCTCCACGGTGGACCTTCCTGGCATGAAGCCAGCCTGTTGGATCCTTCGTTGGCTTCTGAGGAAAGTGGTACAGCGGTCTAGGAGGGTCATAACAAAGAGCTTTCCGGGCACAGAGAAGAGTGTGATGCCACGATAGTTGGAGCAGATTCTGCGACTGCCTTTCTGTTTCCAGAGTGGCAGAATGATGCCCGATCGCCAGTCTTTTTAATCCATTCTGTACGAAACACTATGGAAAACAGTACTTGGAGCCAGAGAAGGGTCGTTGCCCCACCATATTTCAGCAGTTCTGCAGGGATACCACAGACACCTGGGGCTCGGTTGTTTTTCATCCGTTTCAGAGATTTCAAGACTTCTGTAGAGGTGAAAGGGTGGTGCACACTTGCACACGGGGCATCAGGGGTGTTGGATGCAACTTGAAGAAGGTCAGGGTCGAGCTGGCTATCACGGTCCAGGGTTAGAAGTGAAGAGAAGTGATCCTTCCGGGTAGACAGTTGAGCGCTCTCGTCAGTGATAATATTTCCATCATTAGATATGATAGGGCCTAGGGAGGATGGCTTTCCATCTGTAAGATCCCGAAGGTGTTTGTATAGAGAGCATGTGTCACCCTTTCTGGCGGCCTCCTCGAGATCCGCGGCCTTTTTCTCGGTGAACAGCTTTCTGTCTCTGTGGAGGAATTTATTTCTTACGCCGTTTAGACGTCTGTAGGTAACCATGTCCTTCGCTAGGCGTGCTTTACGACGCTGTTCAATAATATCTAGAGTTTCCTGCGATATCCAGGACTTTTTTCTGGGCTTCAGACGACCGATAGTACTTTCGGCCGAAAGCAATACGCTGTCCTTGAATAGTTGCCATGCTTCTTCAGATCCCGAAACTTGATCAAGACAGTCGAAACGGTTTGAGATGGAGACAGCATAGACCTGGCGCGTGTTGGAGTTTGCGAGATTGTTCAGGTCTAATTTGGGAGGACGGTGGTCACTTTTCTGGGCTTTCAGGCGTAGTCTAAGGTTAGAGACGACAAGCCTGTGGTCGGTGTTTCCCAATTCTGCACTTCTGTAAGTTCGGCAATTAGTTATTGAGGAACGCCATCGTCGGGACACGATTATATAGTCTAACCTCTTTTTTGTTCGTCCGTCATTGCTATACCAGGTATATTTATGAACTTCTTTCCTTTGAAAAAGGGTGTTGGTGATCACGAGATCGTGCATGTTGCACAGCTGAAGGAGCCTTAGCCCATTGTCGTTCAAGCAGTCGGGTGTTACAGGTCCTAGAACATTGTTCCAAACGCCGTCTGTATCTCTGACAGTGCCGTTGAAGTCGCCAAGAAGGGTTAAAACATCATGAGGGGATACTTTTGCTAGGATGCTAGACAGCTGGGCGTAAAAACGATCTTTCATCTCATCTGAGGCTTGGTTTGTTGGGGCGTAGCAGACAATGATGGTCCATTTTCCATGTTTATGCTGGATTTGCGCTGTTAGTATCCTGTCTGATATTTGCTCGTAAGAAAGGAGGCACCTCCTGGTCCGAGAGTCTAGCACAAGTGCGACTCCATTAGTTTTGGTTCTCTGATCACCCGACCAGATTAGGTGATAGCCTTCACCGATGTCTTCAGAGTCGTTTCCTATAAGGCGAGCTTCAGTTACGCCTGCTACAGCCACACCAAAACGCTTGAGTTCTAGCGCAAGCGCAAATTATGCGCAAATTAAAACATATTTTCCCCCAAATGTTCTAATATATTTTTCCCTGATTCACCCTTACATTTTGTATTGCTCGTCGATTTGCTTGGTACTTCCCCTTCGATAGTTCGTCCAATCCGTGTGATCCAGAACTATGCTATCCGAGTTTTTTGCGGTGTTGGGAACCAGGAGTCTTGGAGGTCTGTGTGTAGAGATTTAAATATGATGCCTGCACCTGGATTACGTGATTTTTATACGTTGATTTTTATATATAAGTATTACAGTGATAGCCTTCCTGATTGTTTGACAGGAATATTTTGTGAGAGGTCTGATGTTCACCCCCACATTACTCGGATACGAGGTAATACTGAGGTTCCTCGATTAGTTTCAAGTAGGTTTTCTTTTTCACTTATTTACAGAGCTTCAAAACTTTGGAATAAACAGAGTACAGATATCAAGGAAATAGGTAGCCTTGGCCAGTTTAAGTCTGATTTACGTGTGGAGTTGCTCGGTAGGTATGCTTTTGAAACAGATTAACTAAAATAAATTTTACATAGGTTATTCATTTGTAATATTTATGGTTTTTTTTTGCTGTCTTGGGGTCAAGCAAGGTAGTGTATTGTTTATGCTTTTTTTTTTTTTTTTTATTTCGGTATATGGTCTCATTCTCACAGCCTCGTAAGCTTCACTTATTTTGTGCTATTGATTAAAAAATGTTTATTTCTAATAAAATTGTTCTACTACTACTACTACTACTACTACTACTACAACTACTACTACTACTACTACTACTACTACTATATATATTACCGTGAATTTCCACGAATTGGTGAATGTCTAAAATACCTTTTGTTCTCCTTGGATTTAGTCAGCGTTGCCAGTAAAATTTTTCAATTTAACGCAAAGTTTGATGATGACAGGTTATGTTAAAACAGATTAGATTTGGTTAGGTGAGGTTAGGTTAGCTTAGTTTAGGCTTTTAACTTATTTAATGATATTTAGAACCAAAATTAACGACCTAACCAAAACAAATATAGTCTAACCTAAGTTTAACTTTTGCCATTATAGCTTGCATCAGACTGAAAAGGCTGACTGCAAAGCTTGGTCATGGGTTCGCCGTGGGACCCCGGCACTGGGCACGCTTCTATATATGGATTCTCATTGTCGTTTGTCTTCTAACCGCAGTTATACAATATCCCAGGATACAAATTTTCCCGAAAAATGGGAAATACTGTGTCTTTTCAAAAGTATTTGATTATTTAAGCAAGTCCGATTTCTAACACCGATTGTTAACTAAGCTCCAAACTCTTAGTTTTCCTTCTTAAGGTTTTTGAATTGATGTAATCCCTTGTTAAGATGAATACAAATTTTTTTGGCAACTGCCTTTTTTTTGCTCTTTAAGCAATTTAATGACTTTTTATACAGTAGTCTTTTCAAAGATATTTGATTTTTCAAGCACGTCTGATTTGTAACAACGATTTCTACCAAGCTACAATATTTTGGTTTTCTTTTTCAATGTTTTTGAATTGTTGTAATCCCTTGTTAAAATACATACTTACCAGTTACCACTTACCAGTTTTTTGTTCTTTACGCTATTTAATATCTTTTCATACTGTACCCAATCTAAGATATTTGATTTTTACAGCAAGCCCAATTTCTAACTATGATTTCAACTAAGCTTCAAACTTTTGATTTTCTTTTTTCTAACCGCGTGTGTTAGAAAACACACTTTGCTCTTCATTTTCATTTTTCCGAGATGAAAAGCTTCAAAATTGTGATTTTCTTTTTTCTAACCACGTGTGTCTTTGCTCTTCATTTTCATTTTTGACTTGCTCAGATTCTCGGTGTCGCTTGTCTTCTAACCGCGTGTGTCTTCGCTCTTCATTTTCATTTTTGACTCTCTCGGATTCTCGGTCATGTGATTGCACAAATATATTTTTGAACAAAATCTTAGCCAAAACACAATTAAAAAAATATGCTTACTGTCTCCATAATTGTAGCTTCCAGGATTAATTGCGACAAAATCTTCTTCTTCCGAAGCTAGTCCATTCGAAGGAGACGAAACAACAAAAGGTCTAGAGGAATCTTCTGCAATGACTATAGGGCGAATAGTCTCCACGTATAGTTTCTTATAATCAGCCTTATAAAGCTCAAAATTTGAGTTTGTTCCATACCTGCCAAAAAATAGTTTTTAAGAAAACGGTCAGTTTAACAAGAAACTAAACATCATAAATTATAGCAGTGCCAATTTTCACAGAAGAAAATTATCGAAACAAATTAAAAATATTCCCTGAAAGCAACACATAAATATTGTTAAAACCATGAAATCTTAGAGCAATACCAGCCAACATGTCTTTTTTTAGCTAGGTTACCTAGCCATAGTCAAGCAGGTAAGATGAAGAGGTAATAAATCACAATACCTAGGTTCAAACCCCGAAGATCCTATTTCTTTTACGATAAATTTTTCTTAAAATACCTTAGTCAAAGAAAAGGCCTATAGAAAACTAAAAGGTATGAGAACTCGATTTGCTCTTTAAGAAAAAACTATAGATCCAACCATCGGTTACCTATTAAATCCAAAAACTGACTACATATTTTAAAAACTTACTACTACATATTTTAACTACCACCATAACGTGTTGTAGAGAACCTGTCATAGGGTAGCACACAAGCTGGATTTTTTTGGGGGAAGGGGGACAGGGAACAGATTAAAAAAAAAGTACCTAAGACTGACAAATTATACGCGAATAGTATGCAACAATGAGCCCTTCCCAATGCGCATGTGCCTGAATATGGGTATTCACTGTTTTAGTTCAACTGGGTAAAGTTATACTGTTTTGGTATTAGTAGCTTATAGTTCACGCAGTAACTGTGTTATAGCGATGAAGGTACGATTCATTTCAGTTTACTATTGTCTTTGACAACAGATTCGAAACTTATTAGGGTTCCCAGGTCGGGTTCCACACATAAAAGCCACAATATTATCTACTTAAAGGCTGAAACATAATAGCTAACACACGAAGGAAATACAAAGAAGAAAAAGAACAAAATAAATATATATAAAAAGAATAAAAATCTATTTGAAATATTCAGCCCCCTTGCTTTGGCCTTTAATTTACTAAACTGAAATATTTTTTTAACATTTCTTAATAAAAACAAAGGACGTTCATTGTGGTTCATTTTGATTTAATTATTCTTATTTAGACAATAACTGAGCTTATTTAATACCGGTACTTTAATACAAATACTGGACTTATTTGGACATATAAAGCATAAGAATGTGATTTAACTAGATAGATTTCAATATTTTTAAACTTCAACGTTTATTAATTCCCTAAACACAATATTAACAAAACAACTTAATTGAAATTAAGACAACAGAGGGAAAAAAGGTCAGAAAAAGCTTGACTTACTCAGCTTCAGATAACCAAACTAAAAAAAAAAAAAAATAAAATAAAAAAAAAAAAAAAAAAAAAAATCTAACACGAAAACACTTTCAGTCATCTCAAATAAAAATGAAACAAAAAAACACAACAGCTCAGACAACTGAGAACAAGCCACGAAATTCATAATATTTTTTCAAGTTCCAAACTCAAACTCCATAGGTACTGCCCATAAAATATCCTCCATAGATATACAAAGTAGGTAAAAATTTACGATAACAGTAACAAATTACAGCTAAAACGCTTCAAAAACACCGAACTAGGAATACTCCTCCAAGATCTTGTCCTTCCCCTATCCCCGTAAAAAAACCATGAATTTTACGATTTTCAATATTTTCTAGTGATTTCCCCAAATACTTCTCTAATTAAATAACTAATCTGGACACAATTTTTCCTCAAAATTCACCAAAAAGTTTTATCTACAATTTTGTCTTTTATCTACTCTATGTCTTGTAAAATATACCAAGTTCGTGTAGGTAATTTTCACTAGTTCCTTCTTGTTTCACATCTACCATTTGGCTGAATCAGGTTTCCTTTAGTATGTAAATGCTAACTCAAATTGTACACCTTTATATTACAAGTAATACGATTTTATGTAAGTTCATTCAATTATATGTTACCGTAAATGTTCGAAATTCGTGAATGTAAACGTTCGTCGGTAAATGTTGACATTCCTTTTTTTCTGCTTGGATTTGGTCAACTTAGCCAGTCAACTTTATCAATTTAATACAAGGTTTGATAATGACAGGTTAGGTTAGGTTTATGTTGGGTGTTTAACATATTTCTGATATTTATAACAAAATTTAACCTAACATACACTAACCTAACTTTAACTTTTATCATCATAGCTTGTATAAGACCGAAAAAGCTGACTCGCAAAGCTAACTGAATCTAAGCAGAGAAAAAGGAATTTCAGATATTCACCGGTAAATATCGGCATTAACCATATTCCGGATATTCACAGTAACATATACAGTACAAAATGATATATAATTTTCCTAAAATGCAGTTTTAGAAAAACCCATACGTGCCTTGGTTGAATTTGATCAATTTGGCTTCTCAATGACCACTATAAGGAATACACCTCTATAAAGTGTCCTTATAATATTTAAAATAGTAACAGAAATAAAATACTACCAATTATCACGCAAAGCTTTTTCATTTTCATTATTACCAGCCCAAACAATAATGGAAGGATGATGTTGGAGACGACGGACTTGATGACGAATTTCTGCAGAAACGGTGGAGAGAAACCAATCTTTAGATGGATACATGGAACAGGCAAACATAAAATCATGCCAAATTACTAATCCCAGTTCATCAGCTGCCTAAAATAATTAACTGATAGAATTAAGTTAAGTTCTGATATGAGACGAATATCTTAAGCAATCATATGCCACATGTTCCGATGAACAAAAAAAAATATTGAAAACAATTCAAACTTCCTTACTACTCCAAATGCTATAAAAACAAATTGCCCAGCTACCAGGAAGAACTTTTTTCAAAATTGAAAAATGAAAGATTGGGACGGCCATGATATATTTCATAAATGTTTAAGAACCTATACGACATCAGATTATTGAATATGGGTATAAACCACATCAACAGAGAACACCGTATCCACACTATTCAACAGAATAACATCGCAAAGATTATCCAGAAATGTTAACGAGCTTTATGTCATAATTGCCACATCCTTTTGTTTTAGCAATAAAAAAATTAATTTTCCGAATGCCATAAAATTCTTTTTCACCGTTTGCTATTTTTGCTTGTGGCAAAAAATATTTTCAAAAAAATACAGGTTTTAATATTTTTATTTTGCGCTTTAAAAGACTATTTCTTATATGGGTATATTTCTTATATGGTTATATGGGTTTATATGGGTATAAACCACATCAACAGATAACACCGTATCCACACTATTCAACAGAATAACATCGCAAAGATTATCCAGAAATGTTAACGAGCTTTATGTCATAAGTGCCTCATTCTTTTATTTTAGTAAAAAAAATTAAATTTTCCAAAACCCATAAAATTCTTTTTCATCGTTTGCTATTTTTGCTTCTGGTAAAAAATATTTTTTAAAAAACGCAGGTTTTAGTATTTTTATTTTGCTCTTTAAAGGGCTATTTCTTGCCTTTCATACTTCTTGCCTTCAAATTTTTTACAATGAAGCCGAAGTAAAATTGAACTTTGGAAATGGCATTTGTTGTTAAAAGCTAGACATGGCGTTATATACTTCGCTGTTAACAGCACGTTGTGTGGGGAGGGGGTGCTAAAGACTTCAAAGAGGCACATTCTCTGTGTGGGACCAATTCAGCCCTCCCATCATATAGATTTCAGTCCTGGTAGGATACCAGTCAAAACATGATTCAACACAACCATCTTTTTGGTAAAAAGTTAGCAGTAGTGATTTCCAGCTGGATGCGTTGGAGGGGCTAAGGGAAAACCATTATGGCCCTCTAATCACACAGACTGAAGGCCTTTTTTGAATTTAAACCAAATAAGTTGCAATAAGCCATCTTTCCTGCTAAAAGTTGGTAGAAAACTAGGGTTCCAGCAGAACAACATATTGAAAATTTTATTTTTCAAAAATATTGAAAATTTGCTTGCTACTGACTGAAACAAGGTACAACATGCCTAGAATATTTTTTTTCTGGGGGGCGGGGTGAACCAGTCCACTATTATGCAGTCATTAAGAACAAACGCACATGTAAATTTAGGTTCAATAGGATCACGGCATGTGGGTGAAAGATTCCAACCGCACAGACAAAGTTCAGTAAAAGTTTAAAATAGCAATGTTGACAATTGGTTAATTTTTGTTTAAGATTAGATTTAGTTTTGGATTATTATCCAATTAAGTTCTACTTTTTTTTCGATGAGTTTTCAAGGAAATTTTAACGAATTTTGTTCTTAATGAGACATGTACACCGGAAGCAAATTTAGTTCGTTGGTTTAATCTCACAAAATTTTGTAATCAATTAGATTTGGTTTATTCTACAAATTATATTAAAAAAAACTTGAATTAAATACAAAAAAAACTTAAAGAGCACTAAAAATAAAAGCAATAAACTTTGACATATATATCCACTCGACATCCACTAGACCATTTCAGCGTGTAAGATAATGGCGCTTTCACAATGAACCGCAAACCTTTCACACTAGCATAACTCAAGACTATCTAACGTTACGTACCCTCATGGGGCATATTTTTCGAATAACGTCGTAGATTTTAGCTCTATATAGAGTTTTATGCTACTTAAGTTTATGTTGCGTCATGAAAAGTCATTGACCCGTATGGTTAAGTTATTTCTAAATTTCTTTTTTTGAGGGGGTATTTTTAGTTAATAATGCGAGAACTGTCTCGTATTCTTGAAATGTCTGAAGCGATTATTCAGGTCATAATTCAGTGAAACGAAGTAATATTTAAGTTGTGCTGCCAATGAAGAAAAATGTTCACCAAATTGCTCGGTAGCTTTGTTGTTTTTGATTTTCCAAAAGTTCACGAGATACACAAATGTGGCATCGAACAACATCTTACAATCGAACAACAACAAACTTACATCGAACAAGACCAAATGTGCATTCAAATATGCTTTATGTACCTGAATATACACCGAATCTTCTTCTTTATTAATAAAGTAAACGGTAACAGAATCTAATATTAAATTATTAATAAACAATAACAACTCATAATAAAAATAATAGTAGCTAAAATAGTAACTAAATAGTAGTTTAAAATAAACTAATTATAACTAAACTAATAGAATCTAATGATAAACTTACAAATCTAATAGTAAGAACCTGTAATAGTAAGCAAGAATAAAACCTTTCATTTTCGTTTCCTCCAATCAGTTTAACTTCAGATTTATAAGTGTCTTTGTTGCCGTTGGGTTAAAAAATCCACTATATTCATCCAGAATTCAAGGAAAATGTTGAAAGCATCCAACTTGCTACTACAACATCGGACCAGAAATTGTTGCACTGGCAAAACAGTCATTTCGAAAAGAGATTAATAGCAAGAAGTGTCTAAGAAAACCAAGGATAAGATGCAAGCTATAAAGATCCACCAGAAGTCCTTCTTATCTTCTTATTACTTTGTAATACCAATTCAAGAGCTACCTAAATTAAGGGTACTGCGAGCAAGGATACTATAAATTAAGGTACTACAAGATACATTACCACTCTTAGATTAAAAAAAAATCTTTTATGGGTTTTTTATTGAAAAACAGCTTTTTCTGGTATTTTCTTTGAAAAATCGAAAAAAAAACCAACAGAATTACCCCCTAGATTCTGAACGATACGTGTTAACCCCCCTCCCTATTATTTTCAGGAATTGGCTTGACTACACCGACTTTTATTTTTTAAACTCCTTCTAGTAGGCTATTTAAAAAACGATTACAATAATTTATGAAGCCAAACAACAGCAGGGGGGGGGGGAGTTTGTACCAGACAACTCCCACTTTGAAAGGCCCTGATATTGTTACATACAATTATATTAAGACTACGATAGCTTACATTTGCAGTAAAAAAAAAAAAGCTTCGTTGTTGCTCAATGACCGACATCAAAGTTTACCTGGTAAAACTCAGCTGCTTCGAACATACCTCCTCCCCAAATTCTGAGTGTATTATGGTTGGCTTCAGCTGCAGATCGAACCAAAAATCGTAGTTTTTCTGGCGTAGAGTTTTCAGGCAAGATATGGCTGGGTATCCAGTTGGATCCTTTGAGGAATATGGGCACGGAATTGATCTTGAAATAAAATGATAGTCCTAAAAAACGAAGATGAAAATTATATTAAAATCAAAGATGCTTTATAAAATTTTATAGACAGAAGATTATATTTAACCATGTATATTCTTAAAGTAAAACAACTATCCTTCGATTCTTTTTTTATTTAACCCGTCTCTTGATTCAGAATTATCGTTCCACTTGTAAATGAAAATAGGGGTTGCTAACCGTATTGGAAAATGGTTTTAGAGATGCAATTTTCTTTTCACATACTTTTTTTCTAGCAGGTATTTCTAAGGATTTTACACTAATTTTCTTCTGTACTGTCTACTCGGATTCTATTCAAAGAAGTAGCGTGTAAAATTACTCTTGAAAGAAGTATTACAATTTTGCATCGTAAATCTTAGAAAATTGGAGAGCCATAAAGACAAGTTTGACAGAAAAAGCAAAATAAGATGGGGCAAACTCTAGCATGTGTTTTAATAGCACTTGCTGTCAAGTAGTTTTTTCGGCAAGAACAGCAAGATAACTGGGAAACACTCGAGAAGAAAAAAAGATAAACGGTTAAAAAAAAAAGGATAAACGAACCAGAAAATGCTGACAGATTGTAGGTAGTTTAAATTCAGAAAAAGGTATTAATATAAGACTTTGGATAAAAATGGCTTTTAATTAACTAATAATATTTACCATTAAAGTGCCAAGGACATCAATATGAAAACTTCTTAGAAACGAACGTGGTAACAAACTGTTTGCCACCAACAGCCTCCCCTCAATACTTTACCATAGAATGGTCCGATTGAAACCATCCCTGTCATCACAGTTTCCCAGGTCCAAGAAAAACTCGAACACCTAGATATTAGGAAAGCCTCTTACCCCGGCGAAATTCCTATAAGGCTGATACACGCATGCTCCTCCTTCCTGGCCACGCCATTGGCTATGATGTATAACCAGTGTCTACTGGAAGGCGTTTTTCCAGATAAGTTTAAAAAGGCATATATCACACCTATTCCGAAAAAAACATCACCGACCTCACCGTCAGACCTTAGGCCGATTTCGAAGACGCCCATTATCTCGAAAGTCTTTGAAGATTTTATTCTACAGTGGCTACTAGCAGAAGTAGAACATAAAATCGACCCTATGCAGTTCGGTTTTCGTCGAGGGCACAGCACAGCACATCATCTGGTCAGATTACTTCATGATCTACTAGAGCATCTAGAGATTTCGGAGGCCCTTGCTGATATAATAATTTCTGATTTCGTGAAAGCTTTCTATCTCCTTGACTACGAGACTGTTATCAATGAAGCCCGTGCCCTGGAGGTCTCGCAGTTTCTGCTGTGCATCATCGCGTTTCCTTTCTGGTCGTCAACAGTGCGTACAACTTTAAAACGGGGAAGCATCCAACTTCCAAGACATCAAATGTGGAGCAGCCCAAGGAAGCAAGCTAGGTCCCATCTTATTTGTCATTGTAATCAACCGACTGATGAGACAACATAAACAAAGGTACAAGTTCGCAGACGACTGTTCAATAAGTATACTACGATTCCTTCTACAAACACACGACCAACTCGAGCCCCTGGTTGCAGAGCTTCGGGATCAAGCTGATCAAGTGAAGCTCCAGCTAAATCTTGAGAAAAGCTGTGTGTTGCGTGTCAACTTCCTAAAGAAGAAGAGCATTGACGAGCCTGCACCTCTCCAAATAAAGAAATCAGTTAAAATACTCGGCATCACACTAAGTGACGATATTAGGTTCGGAGATCACATCAACCAGGTCACAGCAAAAGCAGCTGGTCTTCTAAAATCCTTTGCAAATCTCAAAAGCTTTGGAATGACAGAACAACTCCTTCTTTCGTGCTACAAAACTTATGTAATGCCCATAGTCATGTATGGCTGTCCTGTCTGGCACCCATCGCTCACAGAGAAAGACAAAAGTCAGCTTGAAACAATTCAGACAAGAGCCTGCAAAATAATTCTTGGATCAAATTACAAAAACTACGAAGAAAGCTTGAGCGAACTCAGGCTCCCAACCCTGGATGAAAGGAGGCACGAAACACTGATGAAGTTTGGAGCTGACATCCTGAAGTCCCCAACGCACCGAGATATCCTGCCTCAGTTTACTTCAGTGACTCACGCAAACAAGACGAGGGTGGCAACTTTTAAAGAGGGAAAAGAACTGTTAGAATGCCCGCCTACACACTCAGCGACAAGATTTTTAAAATCCTTCGTTCCATACTTCGTGAAGCACTACAACGACAATATCCTCAAATCGAAGTGATAGCTCATCATGTGTGTTCTTTATATTGCGTCTTTTTGCGTTTTTCTATTTTCTTTTTTTGTTTGACGATACCCATGTTATTGCATTGTGATAAAGGGAAAGAATAAAGATTATTATTATTATGTAGGGAGCGACCCAGCTCAATAGTAACCAAAACTTAAAAAACAGAATTTTGATAAACGCAGATTCACCAAAAGAATCGGATTTTAATGGTGACTTCAAATATATAGGTTTCATCAAATTCAGTCTTACCTATCAAAAGTTACGAGTCTGAGAATGTTTGCCTTATTTTTGAAAAAAGGGAAATATCGCCTAAAAGTAATAGAATCCTAACAAAAATCACATCATCAAATGCGGCGTATCATAGAACCCTACTGCAGAGGTTTGAAGCTCAAATCGGCAATAATGTGCGATTTTGTATTATTTTCAAATTTAAAATTCAAAGTTTACCACTTAATATTAAAATATTTTCGGACTTTTCCTGACAGCACAATTATGCACACTGTAAAGAAAAAAGAGAGAAAGAAACAAATAGACTTAGGAAAATTGGTAAAATACTGAAAACAGAATCACCTTGTCCATCCACCTCCTCAGCAGTTTGAACCAGCTCAATCGTTCGGAATCCAAATAGGAGGTTCTTATAAGCAACATCTTGACTAGTTTGCAGAGTAACAGACATCTCATAAAGACGTTGACTACCATATCCTCTTGGCCACCATAGCTCAGGCGTAACGTCAACATTCACTGTTACTTCAGTGCTGCACTCTCTAGATTCAGTCTCTGCAAACGTGTAGAATTCGATGGTTTCTTGAATCTGAAGATCTTTGACCTAAAATGAAATAAAAAATTGACGAAATAATATCTGACATGCTCTTAAAGAGACTGCGGGCATTATCAGAACGTTTTGGACAGATTACACATTTTCATCCACAACTTAAAGCCAAGTGTGTCCATGGGTGGATTACCACACAATTTCCTGGGGTGGACAGTCTCGTTTGCTCTAAATAGTTTGGTGAACTGGGTCAAGTTTTGAGCGCCTATAACAAGTGACATAATGAACGCAGAAAAATCCTGGCTTGTAAAAAATCCTTTGTGATTGTGCGCTGAGATTCAGAGACAAAAAGTGTCATAGTCAAAAAATAATAAATTAATTGTTTTGAAGAAAAAAAGACATAACTAAAGACGTAGAGTACCAAATTTCCTTGGCCACTATGGCCAACCACAACGTCGGCATTAACTACCACATGTCTGCTGCATAATTTTATTTCTGTCTAGCTACCACTGAATACTAATAATTACAAATAACAAAAAGCGTCATAGTCGAATAGCTGTAACAAGCATTAATTTTTCTACTGAATAGCGAATACAGGCTATCACAAAAAAGATGACAAGCAAGTCCTCTTGGCCGCCATAGAAAGGACAAAAGTCAACATTGAGCCTGAATCCCTATTTATTGTACTGTGCAATAGTTTGGTTGTCGACGTTTTTTAATCATTTATACCCCCTCTGAGTGTTACAAAAAAAAGTTTGTGAGAATTCTAACCAATGATTTGTCTTGGAGTTCGGTGATATCTTTGTAGATTCAATAAAAATTTTTATCATTTTTTGGTTTACTTACTTTTTGTGTAAATTTGTTGATGTGTAAATTCTTTTCTAATTTGTTCCCTCTATGTTTTTCGAACTTTTATAAGAAAAGAGAACATATTTATAAAACAAAAAATGTTGAATTGGTTGGAGGACCTGTTCCTACTACTTCCAGATCTAAGTTTCCCATGGGATATAAAGACCGTGAAGTCTCGGACAGACTTTCAGAAGAAGTAAAGAGTAAGAAGGCCCTTGAGAAATTCCGTTCTTCTTTACGATGTATTTGCTTGAACCAACATTCTAGAGATGGATTGATCGATTGATTTTGATGTGAGTTTATGCTTGGGAGTTGTTACAGGAAAAATTTACGTAGTGTGTAAAAGGCCATCTTACTTTTTAATTAATTTAGTCACTTGTCCTTATCTCGGAGATCCCCCAGAATCATTAAAGGTATGAATCATATAGGTATGCAGAAACTGAATCAAGAGAATACAGCATGGAACCGACGGTCATGGAAAGATTTCTTGTTACAAATCACTATTATTAGACAATGAACCCAAGACAAAACTGACAAAAGCATATGTATAACTTATTTTGATTTTGTAGGGATGACCAATACAATGTTGACGTTATTACTAGGGATGTCTTATTACAACTCTCTATTACTAGACAATGGATCTAAGACAAACCTGACAAAAGCATATTTATAGCTTATTCTGGTTTTTTAGGCAAAACCAATACAATGTTGACATTATTAAAAAGGATTCCTCATTTACAAATCTCTATTATTAGACAATGGATCTAAGAAAAACCCGACAAAAGTATATGTATAGCTTATTCTGATTTCGTAGGGATATTATTATACAACGGATCTAAGAGAAACCTGAGGCAAGCATATATATAGCTTATATAGCTCAACTGGACTATCTGCCTTGGCTTTTTCACAGAGAAGCGTCTTTTTTTGCCCTTTTTAAGGATGGGAGTTATTTGTCCGATACAAAAGGGCAAAGGGACTACACCGCAAACAAGGACTGTCTGAAACAGTAGTGCTATATGTTGTTCGATTAAAGAATTACAAATCTCTACTATCAAACAGTTCGTGGTAACGAACAGTTGTAAGGAGCGACCCGGCTCAATAGTAAATGAAATTCTAAAAAACGGAGTTTTGATACTAAAAGATATATCAAAAGAATCGGCTTTTTATGCTGATTTTTAATATATATGTTTCATCAAATTTAGTTTTTGTCATCAAAAGTAACGAGCCTGAGAAAATCTGCATTATTTTGAAAAATAGGGGGAAACACCCCCTAAAAGTCATAGAATCTTAACAAAAATCACACCATCGCATTCAACGCATCAGAAAACCATACTGTAAAAGTTTCAAGCTCCTATCTACAAAAATATGGAACTTCGTATCAAACAGTTCGTGGTAACGAACTGTAGAAAGGAGCAACCCGGCTCAAAAGTAACCAAAACTCTAAAAAATTGAATTTTGATATCAATAGCTACATCAAAAGAATCGCATTTTAATGCTGATTTTAAATATACAAGTTTCATCCAGTTTAGTCTTACCCATCAAAAGTTACGAGCCTGAGAAAATTTGCCTTATTTAGGAAAATAGGGGGAAACACCCCCTAAAAGTCGTAGGATCTTAACGAAAATGACACCATCAGATTCAGCGTATCAGAGAACCCTACAGCAGAAGTTTCAAGCTCCTATCTACAAAAATGTGGAATTTTGTATTTTTTGCCAGAAGACAAATCACGGGTGCGTGTTTATTTGTTTTTTTTTTCTTTTCCCCAGTGGTCATCGTATCGACCAAGTGGTCCTAGAATGTCGCAAGAGGGCTCATTCTAACGGAAATGAAAATTTCTAGTGCCCTTTTTAAGTGACCAAAAAAATTGGAGGGCATCTAGGCCCCCTCCCACGCTCATTTTTTCCCAAAGTCAACGGATCAAAATTTTGAGATAGCCATTTTGTTCAGCATAGTCGAAGATTATAATAACTATGTCTTTGGGGATGACTTACTCCCCACAGTCCCTGGAGGAGGGAATGCAAGTTACAAACTTTGCCCAGTGTTTACATATAGTAATGGTTATTGGGAAGTGTACAGACGTTTTCAGGGGGATTTTATTTTGTGGGGCTGAGGAGAGGAGGCTATGTTGGAGGATCTTTCCTTAGAGAAATCTATCATGGGGAAAAAAAAATTCAATGAAAAGGGCGCAAGATTCTCTAGCATTACTATAAGAAAACAATGAAAAATAAACATGATAACGTTTTTTCAAATGAAAGGAAAAAGTAGTATTGAAACTTAAAACGAACAGAGATTATTATGCATATGAGGGGTTCTAAAAATACATTAGCATTAAGAACGAGGTGTTTAGGAGGAGATAAATACCTTGCTCTTTATGCTAAAGTATCTTCAGTAATTTCAACTATTTATTCTACGGCCTTTCTGATTCAGGGGTCATTCTTAAAGAATAGGGACAAAACTTACGATTCAGTGTAAAGAGCGAGGTATTAACGAGGGTACAAACCCCCTCGTATACATAATAAAAATATAAGGTTATGAAAGTTTGTTACGTAAGTTAATTCTTAAGTTACGTATATTTTTTACTAATAAAAACGTTCGTTAAAAGTTAAAAGTTCTAGTTGCCTTTTTAAGTAACCGAAAAATTGGAGGGCAACTAGGCCTACTTCTCCAACCGTTATTTCTCAAAATAGTCTGATCAAAACTAAGAGAAAGCCATTTAGCCAAAAAAAAGAATTAATATACAAATTTCATTTTAATAATTTATGTACGGAGAGCCAAAACCAAACATGCATTAATTCAAAAACATTCAGAAAATAAATAAAAAAAAAACTAATTTTTTTAGCTGAAAGTAAGGAGCGACATTAAAACTTAAAACGAACAGAAATTACTCCGTATGTGAAATGGGTTGTCCCCTCCGCAATCCCTCGCTCTTTACGCTAAAGTTTGACTCTTTGCCACAATTCTACTTTTTAAGACAATTAAAAGCTTTAGCGTAAAGAGCGAGAGATTGCGGAGGGGACAATCCATTTTACATACGGAGTAATTTCTGTTCGTTTTAAGTTTTAATGTCGCTCCTTACTTTCAGCTAAAAAAAATTAGTTTTTTTTAATTTTCTGCCAGAAGACCGATCACGGGTGCGTGTTTTTTTTTTTTTTTTTTTTCTCAGGGGTCATCGTATCGACCGTGTGGTCCTAGAATGTCACAAGAGGGGTCATTCTAACGGACATTAAAGGTTCTAGTTCCCTTTTTAAGTGACCAAAAAAATTGGAGGACAACTAGGCCCCCTCCCACGCTCATTTTTTCCCAAAGTCAACGTATCAAAATTTGAGATAGCCATTTTGTTCAGCATAGTCGAAAACCTTAATAAATATGTCTTTGGGATGACTTACTCCCCCACAGTCCCCAGGGGAGGGGCTGCAAGTTACAAACTTTGACCAGTGTTTATATACAGTAATGGTTATTGGGAAGTGTACAAACGTTTTTCAGGGGGATTATTTTGGGTTGAGGGGTTGAGGGGAGGGGGCTATGTGGGAGGATCTTTCTTTGGAGGAACATGTCATGGTAGAAGAGAAATTCAATGAAGGGGCACAGGATTTTCTAGCATTATTAAAAAAAAAAACAATGAAAAAATAAATATGAAAAAGTTTTATCAAACTAAAAGTAAGAAGCAGCATTAAAACTTAAAACGAACAGAGATTATTCCGCATATGAGGGTTTCATCTCCTCCTAAATACCTCGCTCTTTATGCTAAAGTATCTTTAGTAATTTCAACTATTTATTTTACGGCCTTTCTGATTCAGGGGTCATTCTTAAAGAGTTAGGACAAAATTTAAGCTTTAGTGTAAAGAGTGAGGTATTAACGAGGGGACATACCCCCTGATATACATAATAAAAATATAAGTATATGAAAGTTCGTTACGTAAGTTAATTCTTAAGTTACGTATATTTTTTTTCTAACAAAAACGTTCGTTAAAAATTAAAGGTTCTAGTTGCCTTTTCAAGTAACCCAAAAATTGGAGGGCAATTAGGCCTCCTCCCCCACCCCTTTTTTTTATCAAAATCGTCTGATCAAAACTAAGAGAAAGCCATTTAGCCAAAAAAAAAACAATTAATATGCAAATTTCATTTTGATAATTTATGAGTGGAGAGCCAAAATCAAACATGCATCAATTCAAAAAAGTTCAGAAATTAAATAAAAAAACTAATTTTTTTAACTGAAAGTAAGGAGCCACATTAAAACTTAAAACTAACAGAAATTACACCGTGTATGAAAGGGGCTGCTTCCTTCTCAACGCCCCGCTCTTTACGCTAAAGTTTGACTCTTTCCCTCAACTCTACTTTATTAAAAAGTAAAAAACTTTAGCGTTAAGAGCGGGGCGTTGAGAAGGGAGCAGCCCCTTTCATACATGGAGTAATTTCTGCTCGTCTTAAGTTTTAATGTGGCTCCTCACTTTCAGTTAAAAAAAACTAGTTTTTTCATTGTCAAACCTGACAAAATGTATGGAAAATATATAATGTATTAGAGGTAATTTGGCTAGAAAAAAGTTAAGGACTAATTTTGCATCCAATTATTTTTTAAGTTCACATCAGTCTAAAAACTAGAAAATGCAATAAGTTACCCTTTGGGTCTCCATAAAGGGCTTTAAATGGAAGTTGGCCCAGAAGCAATTATTCAATTTGGAAAGAGCAAAAAAGGCATCAAATGCATTCACTTTCTTTCTAGCTAAATTATGTGAATATGTACAAATTTACCCAAAAACTACCCCTACAACTTAGTCCTTCATTAAATAAAAAACAAGTTTTTTATCTACTGAAAGTAGGGAGCAACATAGAAACTTGAAGCAAACAGGAGTTATTCTGCATATGAGGGTGGCTTCTCCCGACTCAATCCCCGCTCTAGAAGCTGGCATTTCATCTTTTGTCTCAATTCTTCAAGAACAATTCCTGAAATGCAAGGGCCACATAATTAGAACCAAAGCCCTTTTTCGAAGTTCTTAAGAAGCATACACTGAAGAGAGAGCTATTGAGGAGATAGCAGCTCCCTCGTATGTGAAGTAATTTATGTGTGTTTTGGGTGCTACTGTTGCTCCATATTTCCTTTAGAAAAAAACTTGTTTTTATTATTCGATCAGATGGCTCTCTTTACATTAGAGTTTTTTTTAAGAACTTTCAAAACGGGTTCTGATTTTAATTACGTGGCCCTTGTATTTCAGGAATCATTCTTAACAAATTTAGACAAAAGATCAAACTTTAGCATAATGAGCAGGGTATTGAGAATGGAGCAGGCCCCCTCATATACTGAATAGTCTGTCTTAGTTTTAAGTTTTATTGTTGATCCTTACTTTCAGTAGGAAAAAACTTGTTGTTTTTATTTTATTTCTCATCATTTTTTTCAAATAATTCCCAGAAATCTGCTCCCACCTCCCCCCCCCCCCCTGTGGAAAATCCCCACATGAAAAATTCTGCCGTAGAAAGTTCCTCCCATTTAAAATTCTTCTGTCATGAAATTATCCCCAGGCAATTCCATCCTTGCTGCCAACTCCCCCCAGAAAATCTTTGCTTACAATCTTGCCTGAAAATTAACCTTTAGGATACTTTCATTTGAAGAAAGACTTTGTTTTTATTTAATTTCTTATCATTTTTAAGGTCGTGCAGGAATCCCCTGTGTGGAAAATATTTACTTGAAATCCCCCCTCCAAATGGAAAACATCTCCCATGGGAAATCCCCCACATAAGGATCCCCCCAGAGAATTCAAATTTTGCAAAAAAAATCCCCAAAACATCTTCACGTGTAAAATGGATTCATCAACAAGAAAGTAAGACAAATCGGACAAGTTTCAGATATAAATTCTGGCAAATTATCCTGTTTAAGATTTCCTCTGGCAAGTTCACCCCTGGAAACTTCTATCTAAATGTGGAATTCTCCTTGAAAAATGTTGGTGCACTTCGCATTAAAAAGCACTATATGTCAACAATGGGCAAATTTCATAACTTGCTGCACATATTGATCAGAAAAGGATATGTGGAGGGAGGCTAGCTGCCCTTCAATATTATTGATAACTTAAAAAGAACACTGGAACTTTAAATATTCATACGTATGATCTCTCACCCATTTTCCTAGGACCACTGGTTTGATCCAACCTTTTCACAAATAGAAGCTTGAAAACTCTGTTGTATGGTCCTCTGATATGCTGAATCTGATCGTGTGACTTTCATTTAGATTCTTTGAGTGTTAGGGAATTTCGAAAAAAATAATACACCCCTAATGTTCAAGTATATAGCCTAAGTAATATATTTCCTGTGCGTTCTCTGTTTTTTGATTTTGTCTGCATTGGTTCAATTTAAAGTTACATGGATTGAAACAAGGGTAATACATGGCCAAATGCATGGACAATATATATTGTGTTAAAGGTAATTATTTGGCTAGAAAAAAAGTTAAGGACTTGGTTTAAAGGCTAATTTTGCATGCAATTATTTTTAAGTTCACACAATTTCTTATTACAAATCTCTTTTATTATTAGACGATGGATCTCAGACAAACCTGACAAAAGCGTATCTATGGATCATAAAAAAATGTGTGTAAAACTTATTTTGATTTTCTAGGGATGACCAATAAAATATTGACGTTATTGTTAAGCATTTCTTATTACAAATCTCTATTATTAGACAATGGATCTCAGACAAACATAACAAAAGCGTATCTATAGTTTATTCTGATTTTGTAGGAATGATCAATACAATGTTGACGTTATTACTAAGGATTTCTTATAATAAATCTCTATTATTAGACAACAGATATAAAAAAAACTGACAAAAGCATCTGCATGGCTTATTTTGATTTTGTAAGAATGATCAATAATTAAGGGACTTACCTGTAAATCAATTTTCCCTGAATACTGAACATTGGCTTCAGCTGTATCCATATGAACTACTAAACGAAGCTTCCATCCCTCAGATTGCTTTTCAGTAAATACTAAAACATCCCTCAGTTGTAGTGTATCAAATCCTTCAAGACGAATACTCTTCCTATAATTATAATCCAAGTTAATGTAAACAGTATTTCTTTACGAAAAATAGGTTATAAAACGTGACTTTTTATTCCTAAATTCGCAGCGATACTTTATCTGATATACCAGTATTATTTTACCTCGCACTACCACGCGGTAGAAAAAATTCTGCTAAGTCTTCTACTGAAGAATTCGACAGATAATTTTTTAGGGAAAACGTCCCGAGGAAGATGGTTCCAAATCAAAGGCCAATATCAAACGAAGGTGTTCTTCCAGTACTCAGCTCTCGACATGTCAAACTAACTGACCGACCTGTATGCCTTCGTGCCTATTTCATCAGTTAGGTAATGGCAAACATCACAAACCTCAAAAACAAGAAGAATAATAGGGAATTCTTCCCGCAACTCAGTGGAAATTAAATTAGAACGAATATTTCGTTTGCAATGTTTTGCAGAGGACGGTCAAAATAGGTCAATATTTAGGCCAAAATATTCATTCTAATTACATTTCCACTGTCTTGCGAGAAGAATTCCCTGTTGTTCTTCCTGTTTTTGATGTTTGTAATGGAAAGGCAGCGTGGTCTTCGTCGCAACTTAGGAAATGGGGGCATCAAACGAGAAAACTTTATGGGCGGAGATGACTTCATGTGCTTGTAGAAAACGGCGATCGATGATAAATCAAACCTTTCACTGAGAGACTGGAGAGTCATGTGTAGGAATTGAACTTGCCCTGTTAACTCTTATTTGGGCCCTCTGAAGCGATTTAGAGCATTACAATATAAAAGACAGCTCTGTTGGGTGAGAGTTAGTGCAACTGGGATATTTCACATATTTTTCTCAAAGCTACAACTCTAAGGCTGCGAATTCTAAAACTTAGGAAGGATTCGTGGACCTTATTTCATTTCTAAAAATGGCTGAAAAATCTCCATAAGAAATTACTCATTCGTTCCCTTTCTGATTTTGTTTACCCTTAGCCTACATCATCATTGTTTTTTTTTCTGATTTTTTTTTTTTTAACATAAAAATCTAATGTGAAGTGAAAAGATTCTAAAATTTTCCTATACATTACTTATTTTTTCAAAACTTCAAAAGTAAGGAAAGGGGCAAGAAAACAGTCGACACTCTTTTAGTAAAAAAAAAAGTAGAAGACTTGCAGATATTACATCTTACCAAATTCCAACTGAGGGAAACGATGGTCCCCAATCCCATGCAAAGGAAGCTTGCATCTTCCTAATATGGTTCGCATGACACTCTCCTCTATAAGCAGGGTCCACACATTCAGGTAGCACTGGATATTCACTAGATTGAGCGTCCCATTGCTCCTTTGCGTACTGGACAGGTGACTTGAATTTGAATGTCAAAGTATTCTCCCCATCCTAAAAAGAATTATCAAGAATCATACTAATAGAAATTAATTATAAAAATTTCATCGAAAAACAGTTACATAACAGTCCTGGCTGTAATTAACTCCCTGCTTAGTTATCACAATGACCGTTACAAGTTTGTAGATGATCTGTCCATAGTACTCACTTACCTAGTCAAAACACTATCATAACAAAGCAGTTTTCAGACCAGTTATTTGATCAGCAAAAGACTGAATGCTCAAGTCATGACCTTACCATTAACGTAGACACGTTGAAGATAATTCGTTTCAATCCTCTGAAGCTGAATATAGATATACTTCTAGTCCATTTCCCGATTGTAAACGAAAAGAAAATCTTAGGAGTAACTTTCACTACTGACTGTAGTTTTAGTGCCCATATTAATTCAACCGTCCACAAGGCTACTGCAAGCCTTCAGACACTTACCTAAATAAGGCGTTTTGGGTGTGATCCTGAAAGTCTTCTCCATGCCTACATGTGTTATGTTCGCATTCTGTAAAAAAAATTTCTGTCCTTTTTAGATAAATCTTTCTGTCTTTTAATAGCATAGAACATTAGTTAAATCATATTTTGAAGGCTGAGGTGGATCACAGGCTCCAATTAGGGCTCAAAGGGGGGAGCATTTGACTGATTTTTCGGCCCCTTCCCATACATTTTGAAAACTATCTTTTTTTTGTATCCAATTAAAAAATTCCCCCCAAGATTTTGAAAAATCCTTTTACAAATTACGAATTCTTTTACGAATTAATTTCAAGTGCCTATTCTGACATTAACTCGAGATGAATTTGACAGGGATAATCCCCCGAATAAAATATTTTTATTTGATAGGATTCATTTGGCCAAAAAATATGCTTTAAATGACTAAATAACCAACAATATTATCAATAAATATCAATAACACCTGATAAAAATAACCTGAGCCAAATAGCTTTAAATAACTGAATTACAAGCCAATAGCGGCTTCATTTCAAGTGTCTACTACGACATTAATTTGGGATGAATATAATCGGGATAATCCACCCACCATAAAATTTTAACTCACTTGGCCCAAAAAATATGCCTTAAATGATTTTACATAATCAATTAATAAGGCAACAAGATAAAGAAGAACAGGGAATTTAGGTAGAACAAGAGGTAAAAAGGGATAACAAGACAAAAAAGCAACCTTTTGTTTGAAGTAAAAAGAAAAGATAACTTTCTAAAAAATAACAACCAAAAAAGCAAATTTTTGCTCTCTTCATTTTGTGTCCTTTTTCACTTATTACTTTTTTTTCCTTTTTTAAGTTTTTCTTAACAGTTAAAAGGGCCCCAGAGTCGTTTTAGAACTAGAAACTCTTGTTTGATTTTCCAGCTACTATCTGAATGGTAACTTAGGTAGAAGAAGAAGTGACAAGACAAAGAAGTAACCTTTTACTTGAAGTAAAAACAAAAAATAACAAAGCAACACTTTCGGCGACTTCTCTTTTTCAACGACGACCGCAGGTCCCGACTGAAATATTTGGTATTTTTCCTTGTCCTCACTGGCTGTGAATTTTCCTGGTTGTTTTTCTTTTACCCAACTTTTTCCCTTATTAGTAATATTCAACGACTAGTTACACGATTCATTACTGAATTAGTTCAATGTTCAAAGGTTAGACTTGCCAGCTTAGTGTGAAGGAGACCTGGATTCAAACTACCCCGATGGTAAATTTTTTCTTTAAATTATTTTAATTTAGAGGTCGGGGGGAGAGATTGGATTTTGGAAATTTTGAGAAGTAGGTATTATTTAAATATAAATAATATTGGAAAGTTCGTCCGGATAGGTATGAGGTATTGTGATGATTTTCTTAAATAATTACTTTTAGCGTCTTTCCAGTCTATGTTTTGTTGCTGCAATTTTTTCTCTTGTTTTGTGTATGTCACCATGGCCCAATTGGGCCTTCGTGTAAATATATCTATCTATCTATCTATCTATAATGCTGACTTACTATGAGGGAATCTTTTATGTCAAACTTGTACTGCACAAACATATTGTCAGAGCTCCCGACTTGTTGATCATTCACAAATACATCAGCAACTGTGTCCAGGCCATCACAAACCAATAAGATTCTCTGCTTTTGGAAAATTGTTTCATCAACTATAAAGAATTAGAAAATTGAAATGTCAAAGGACAGTGATAATGAAATCTGATTACTTAAATTGGTTAAGTGAAAATTTACGCAACCATATATATCTTCAATAATTAAAAAAATGATCAGGAATTTAATTTTTCACGAAAAAGAGTTTCGTTCCATTAAATCTGGAGTCTAATTTTTAATGAAAAAGACTTCCAATTGTTTGGTAGAAGTGGGCACCAAATTAAAAAAAAAAAAGAAAAAAGAAAAGTGCACCAAAAATCAGAAAAAAAGAGTAAAACATATGGCACCAAACAGTAAAAGAAATGGCAGCTTTCCTTTGAAGTTGTAGCTGTCTCTGGCAATAAAAAGGTGGTTAAAGTTAGAATTTTTATGGACAAAAAGGGTTTTCGAATTTAAACAATTAGTTTTGCATTGAACCAATTCCATGGTACAATGCTTCATGTTCAATTCTATGAATCAAAACCATGCACCCAATTATATTTAAGTCCTAAAGACGGTGATTAGGAAATCTGATCATTTAAATTGGTTAAGTAAAATTTACACAATCATATATATCTTCAATATTAGGAAAAATCTGGAGTCTAATTTTTAATGAAAAAGACTTCCAATTGTTCGGTAGAAGTGGGCACCAAATTGAAAAAAAAGAAAAAAGAAAAGTGCACCAAAAATCAGAAAAAAAGTGTAAAACATATGACACCAAACAGTAAAAGAAATGGCAGCTTTCCTTTGAAGTTGTAGCTGTCTCTGG
Source organism: Artemia franciscana (assembly GCF_032884065.1). Lineage (NCBI taxonomy): Eukaryota > Metazoa > Arthropoda > Branchiopoda > Anostraca > Artemiidae > Artemia > Artemia franciscana. The sequence goes on along the minus strand of NC_088867.1, from coordinate 8,045,674 downwards.
CAATGCAAAGGTGGTTAAAGTTGGAATTTTTATGGACAAAAAGGGTTTTCGAATTTAAACAATTAGTTTTGCATTGAACCAATTCCATGGTGCAATGCTTCATGTTCAATTCTATGAACCAAAACCATGCACCCAATTATATTTAAGTTCTAAAGACAGTGATAATGAAATCTGATTACTTAAATTGGAAATTTATATAACCATATATATCTTCAATATTAGGAAAAATTAGGAGTTTAATTTTTAATGAAAAGAACCTTCAATTGTTTGGTAGAAGTGGGCACCAAATTAAAAAAAAAAAAAAAGTGGGCCAAAAATCAGAAAAAAAAATAAGTGTAAAACATATGGCCCCAAACAGCTTAAGAAAGTGTAGCTTTCCTTTGAAGTTTTAGCTGTACCTGGCAATGAAAAGATTGTTAATATTTGAATTTTACGGACATAAAAAGGTTTTCAAATTTAACTAACTAGCTTTGCATGTTTGTTTTCACTGTTCTATGAGGCAACATTGACGAAAATGTGGTGCCTTAAAAACGTCAGAATATTTGAAACAATCAGATTAAAATATTAGAGAATCTGTTCTAAGGTATGAATAAATATGAGATGGGTTCAGGGGGTCAGAAAAAGTTTTTATTTTGACTGACTACTGCTGCTACTAGCATTACCGCTATTACTATTAATCGTTATACTAGCAGTACCAATACTACTACCGTGACTACTATTACAACTATACCTAAGGATATGAAGGTGTTCTTTCAGAAGAACAACTTAATATTGATAAAGGCATTTTAAATAAAGTTTATACCATTTATTTCCAAATCTGTAGCGAAGTTATGCCGTTAAAATCAACGCAGAACACCGATCATTCATCCATGTATAGCTTTGACTGACAATTAAGAATAATAACAACATATTATTCACAAAATTCAAATTAACACCCTACAATGAGATCCAATCACACCTTATTCTTAATAGATTTAATGAGGAGATATTTTAAAAATTGAGATAAAAATACTCCCATCCCCTTTAAAAAAACTTTTTTTAAAAATACCAATATATTTGATCAAGGGCACCAACTAGAGAGGTAGGCTATTCTGAAAGATACCTTTCTGGCATTTTCATTTTAAAAAATAAAAAAGATACACATCAGACAAAAAATACCTTTTTATTTTTGTAGTACCCCACTCCCCCCGACGTTTTCATGAGTTGCCGCCCCTGAAAAAGTAGGAATACCTGTAAATTTAGCCTCATACGACCAATCTCCATACGAGACCCACCGGTAAGCAAAATCATTGAAGCGGTAGTACAAATCGTCCAGAATACCAGCTCTAATCAAATCAGTATATACACCACCAGGCACAATTGCAGGATATGATGAAGCTAAAAAAGAATAATTAAAATATAGTCTTTTATCATAATAGTACAATATTAAAGAAATAATCAAAACAAGTTCAAACATTACGACGTGTTATGAATATATAATAAGTTTTTAAAAATATTGTATCCCTTAGATTATTATAATCTGATGAAATATTTATAATTTTTGCTTTAATGTTAAAAAAATTCGAAGAATTAAAATAAGTTGTTGTTTGTGTTCAAAGAATAAACAAATAAAATAGTACAAAAAATATTAAACAACAAACAAGTGGCATATAACTGAAGATATGTTTGCATTCCTAATTCTTTAACGTTATAAATGGTTTAATTTTGGAATTCTTTGCCATTTCTATGAACAATTGAAGCAGAAACGACATTAAAAATAAAAACATGTTTTGCCTCCTTGAACCACGCTAGGTCTATGTATGCCTGAAAACCACGATTTTACTAAAATTTTCTCTCCTTTAGAGAATTTTTTTTAGAACGGTAAGACATTTTCTTGAACTGTGAGCCTTGAAAATAATTTTAACAAAAATTTTGATCCGTAAAAATTCAAACATTAGGCATCAGTTGATTTTCGAAGAAAATTACACCTTCAAAAAACCTAAGCCTTCTTAAGCTTTTATTGTTACATATTTTTAGCATTTTTTTGCTAATTTTTCACACACGTTCGTCTTTGTTTTTTTTTTTAATTCGGCCCAACTACTACCAAAAACTGCGATAATATATATATATATATATATATATATATATATATATATATATATATATATATATATATATATATATATCTTCTATATATATAAAAATAAGTTGTCTGTCTGTGGATCTGTGGATCAGGTGACGTCATGTTTCTGTGTCGGCTGACGTCATGAAATTAGTTGTCGTCATTTTTGTTATGACGATGCTTAGTATATTGTAAAACACATTAATTTGGTTAATAATATACCATTTAAAACACCAAAATGAACATGCTGGAGTAGTCACTCGGTGAGAGAGGGTGTCAGAACGGAGAATGAAGGTCCCAGGTTCAAATCCTGGTTAGGCTAAAAAAGGTAAAAAACTAAAAACTAAAAAAAAACTGAAAAAACTAAAAAAAGGCAAAAACTACAAAAAAAACTAAAAACTAATAAAAAAAATAAAAAGGCTAAAAAACTAAAAAAACTAAAAAAACTAAAAAAAGGTAAAAAACTAAAAAAACTAAAAACTAAAAAAAAACTAAAAAAAAGGAAAAAACTGAAAAATAGAAGAGAAAAAGAAAACTAATAAAATTAAGAATAAAAATAAAAAAAAATAAAAAAGATAAAACCTAAAAAAAAAAGTAAAAAGAAAAAACGAAAAAAAACTAAAAAAGCTAAAAAAAAAAGGTAAAAACCAATAAAAACTAAAAAGAAAAAAAGGAAAAAAACTAAAAAAAATTTTCATCTAAAAAACTAAAAAAAACTAAAAAAGGTAAGAACTAAAAAAGAAAAAAATAAATGACGACACTCAAAGAGAAAGCGACCGGGACAAAAGGAATGTTCGATTAGCAATCAACAAAGCACCGGGACACAGGGAGTATAAATGACGACCAGGACATAATTAAAAAAAAAAAAACTAAAAAAACTAAAAATAAGGTAAAAACTACAAAAAAACTAAAAAGAAAAAAAACTAAAAACTAATAAAAAAACTAAAAAATCTAAAAATCTAAATAAACTAAAAAAGAAAAAAAAATAAAAAAGGAAAAAAATAAAGGAGAAAAACAAAACTAAAAAACGAATGTATATACAGACCGGGACACCGGGATACAAATGACGACCGAGACACAGGGAATATAAATGACCATACATAAGCCATAATGACCAGGACATAAGTAAAAAATATAAATGACGACCGGGACACAGGGACAGAACTACAACGGGGACGCCGGGGGGCACAGGGGGATATAAATGACGACCGGGACACCGGGACAGGGAATGGTCGATTAGCAATCACCATCAACAAAGCTCAAGGGCAATCATTAGAATCATGAGGGATAGATCTGAATACGGATTGTTTTCCCATGGACCATTATATGTTGCATGTTCAAGAGTCGGTAAACCTGACAATCTATTTATATGCACAGACAATGGGACAGCGAAGAATGTTGTATATTAGCATGTTTTACGTAGTTAAAAACATATATTTATATCTATCTCTATTCACAGGTGGGACACAGGGACACAACTACAATGGCGCGTAACTAATATGGCGCGTAACGACCTACGCGCGCGGGGGGGTTTGGGGGGGCGCGAAGCGCCCCACCAACTAGGTGTTGGGGTGGCGCGAATTGCCACCCCAACAGCTAGTATATATATATATATATATATATATATATATATATATATATATATATATATATATATATATATATATATATATATATATATATATATATATATATATATATCTATATATATAAAAATAAGTTGTCTGTGTGTGGATCTGTGGATGGATCAGGTGACGTCATGTTTGTTCGCATATGACGTCTGAATTATTTCACACTAATACAAAAGAAGAAAAAAACTAAAAAAGGTAAAAACTACAAAAAAAACTAAAAAGAAAAAAAAACTAAAAAAGCTAAAAAACTAAAAAAAAACTAAAAAAAGGTAGAAATCTAATAACTAAAAAAAAACTGAAAAAAATAAAAAAAGGCAAAAACTACAAAAATAATAAAAACTAATAAAAAAACTAAAAAAGCTAAAAAACTAAAAAAACTAAAAAAAAACTAAAAAAAGGTGAAAAACTAAAAAAAACTAAAAACTAAAATAGAAAAAAACTAAAAAAAAGGAAAAAACTGAAAAATAAAAGAGAAAAAGAAAACTAAAAAAATATGAATAAATATATATAAAATCTATATATATAAAAATAAGTTGTCTGTGTGTGGATCTGTGGATGGATCAGGTGACGTCATGTTTGTTCGCATATGACGTCTGAATTATTTCACACTAATACAAAAGAAGAAAAAAACTAAAAAAGGTAAAAACTACAAAAAAAAACTAAAAAGAAAAAAAACTAAAAAAGCTAAAAAACTAAAAAAAAAAACTAAAAAAAGGTAAAAATCTAATAACTAAAAAAAAACTGAAAAAAATAAAAAAAGGCAAAAACTACAAAAAAAATAAAAACTAATAAAAAAACTAAAAAAGCTAAAAAACTAAAAAAACTAAAAAAAACTAAAAAAAGGTGAAAAACTAAAAAAAACTAAAAACTAAAATAGAAAAAAACTAAAAAAAAGGAAAAAACTGAAAAATAAAAGAGAAAAAGAAAACTAAAAAATATGAATAAATATATATAAAAATAAGTTGTTTGTGGGTTATGTCTGTCGGTCTGTCTGTCGAGTGACGTCGTGTTTGTCCGCATATGACGTCTGAATTATTTCACACTAACACAAAAGAAGAAAAAAAACTAAAAAAGGTAAAAACTACAAAAAAAACTAAAAAGAAAAAAAACTAAAAAAGCTAAAAAACTAAAAAAAAACTAAAAAAAGGTAAAAAACTAAAAACTAAAAAAAACTGAAAAAACTAAAAAAAGGCAAAAACTAAAAAAAAACTAAAAACTAATAAAAAAACTAAAAAAGCTAAAAAACTAAAAAAACTAAAAAAACTAAAAAAAGGTAAAAAACAAAAAAAAACTAAAAACTAAAAAAGAAAAAACTAAAAAAAAAGGAAAAAACTGAAAAATAAGAGAAAAAGAAAACTAAAAAAATATTAATAAATATAAAAAATATAAATATAAATATAATATAAATTAGCAATCAACAAAGCACCGAGACACAAATGACGACCGGGACACAGGGAGTATAAATGACGACCAGGACATAAGTAAAAAAAAAACTAAAAAAACTAAAAAAATGGTAAAAACTACAAAAAAACTAAAAACTAATAAAAAAACTAAAAAATCTAAAAATCTAAATAAACTAAAAAAGAAAAAAAAGAAAAAAGGAAAAAAATAAAGGAGAAAAACAAAACTAAAAAACGAATGTATATACAGACCGGGACACCGGGATACAAATGACGACCGGGACACAGGGAATATAAATGACGACCGGGACACAGGGACACAACTACAATGGGGACGCCGGGGGGCACAGGGGGATATAAATGACGACCGGGACACCGGAACACAAGGAATATAAATGACGCCCGGGACACTCAAAGAGAAATCACAGACTGGAACACCGGGACACAAATGACGACCGGGACACAGGGAATATAAATGACGACCGGGACACAGGGACATAACTACAAAGGGGACGCCGGGGTGCACAGGGGGATATATAAATGACGATGGCGACTCAGGGAATGGTCGATTAGCAATCACCATCAACAAAGCTCAAGGGCAATCATTAGAATCATGAGGTATAGATCTGAATACGGATTGTTTTCCCATGGACCATTATATGTTGCATGTTCAAGAGTCGGTAAACCTGACAATCTATTTATATGCACAGACAATGGGACAGCAAAGAATGTTGTATATTCGCAATAAAGTAAAAAGAAAAAACGAAAAAAAATAAAAAAGCTAAAAAAAAGGTAAAAACCAATAAAAAACTAAAAATAAAAAAGGTGAAAAACTAAAAAAAAATTTAATCTAAAAAACTAAAAAAAACTAAAAAGGTAAAAACTAAAAGAACTAAAAAAGAAAAAAAAACTAAAAAAAGGAAAAAAACTGAAAAATAAAGGAGAAAAAGAAAACTAAAAAAATATAAATAAAAGTAAAAAAACTAAAAAGATAAAAGCTTCAAAAAAAACTAAAAAGAAAAAGAAAGAAACTAAAAAACCTAAAAAAAGGTCAAAACCAATAAAAAAAAACTAAAAGGAAAAAAAGGGAAAAAATTAAAAATTTATTTCATCATATACCAATTCAAAAACGAACGTATACCGGGATGACGACCGGGACACAGGGAATATAAATGACACAACTACAACGGGGACGCCGGGGGCACAGGGGGATATAAATGACGACCGGGACACCGGGACACAAGGAATATAAATGACGCCCGGGACGCTCAAAGAGAAATCACAGACTGGGACACCGGGACACAAATGACGACCGGGACACAGGGAATATAAATGATTGCTAATCGACCATTCCCTGTCCCGGTGTCCCGGTCGTCATTTATATCCCCCTGTTTCCCCCGGTGTCCCCGTTGTAGTTGTGTCCCTGTGTCCCGGTCGTCATTTATATTCCCTGTGTCCCGGTCGTCATTTGTATCCCGGTCTGTATATACATTCGTTTTTTAGTTTTGTTTTTCTCCTTTATTTTTTTCTTTTTTTTTTCTTTTTTAGTTTATTTAGATTTTTAGATTTTTTAGTTTTTTTATTAGTTTTTAGTTTTTTTTCTTTTTAGTTTTTTTGTAGTTTTTACCTTCTTTTTAGTTTTGTTAGTTTTTTTTTTTTTACTTATGTCCTGGTCGTCATTTATACTCCCTGTGTCCCGGTGCTTTGTTGATTGCTAATCGAACATTCCTTTTGTCCTGGTCGCTTTCTCTTTGAGTGTCGTCATTTATTTTTTTCTTTTTTAGTTCTTTTAGTTTTTACCTTTTTTAGTTTTTTTTAGTTTTTTAGATGAAAATTTTTTTTAGTTTTTTCCTTTTTTTCTTTTTAGTTTTTTATTGGTTTTTACCTTTATTTTAGCTTATTTTTCAGTTTTTTATTTTTTTTAGTTTTTTACCTTTTTTTAGTTTTTTAGTTTTTTTAGTTTTTTAGCTTTTTTACTTTTTTTTATTAGTTTTTAGTTTTTTTGTAGTTTTTGCCTTTTTTTAGTTTTTTCAGTTTTTTTTTTTTAGTTTTTTATTGGTTTTTACCTTTATTTTAGCTTATTTTTCAGTTTTTTTCCTTTTTTTAGTTTTTTTTAGTTTTTAGTTTTTTTAGTTTTTTACCTTTTTTTAGTTTTTTTAGTTTTTTAGCTTTTTTATTTTTTTTATTAGTTTTTAGTTTTTTTTGTAGTTTTTGCCTTTTTTTAGTTTTTTTAGTTTTTTAGCTTTTTTATTAGTTTTTAGTTTTTTTTGTAGTTTTTGCCTTTTTTTTAGTTTTTTTAGTTTTTTAGCTTTTTTATTTTTTTTATTAGTTTTTAGTTTTTTTTGTAGTTTTTGCCTTTTTTTAGTTTTTTCAGTTTTGACCTCACCTGATCCAGTTTTTTCAGGTGACGTCACCTGATCCACGATCCACAGATCCACAGACAACTTATTTTTATATATATAGATATATATATATATATATATATATATATATATATATATATATATATATATATATATATATATATCTATATATATAAAAATAAGTTGTCTGTCTGTGGATGGATCAGGTGACGTCACCTGAAAAAACTGGATCAGGTGACGTCAAAACTGAAAAAACTAAAAAAAGGCAAAAACTACAAAAAAAACTAAAAACTAATAAAAAAAATAAAAAAGCTAAAAAACTAAAAAAACTAAAAAAAGGCAAAAACTAAAAAAAAAACTAAAAACTAATAAAAAAGCTAAAAAACTAAAAAAAGGCAAAAACTACAAAAAAAACTAAAAACTAATAAAAAAAATAAAAAAGCTAAAAAACTAAAAAAACTAAAAAAACTAAAAAAAGGTAAAAAACTAAAAAAACTAAAAACTAAAAAAAACTAAAAAAAAGGAAAAAACTGAAAAATAAGCTAAAATAAAGGTAAAAACCAATAAAAAACTAAAAAAAAAACTGAAAAAACTAAAAAAAGGCAAAAACTACAAAAAAAACTAAAAACTAATAAAAAAAGTAAAAAAGCTAAAAAACTAAAAAAACTAAAAAAAACTAAAAAAAAGGGGAAAAAACTAAAAAAAAATAAAAAATAAAAAAAACTAAAAAAAAGGAAAAAACTGAAAAATAAGCTAAAATAAAGGTAAAAACCAATAAAAAACTAAAAAGAAAAAAAGGAAAAAACTAAAAAAAATTTTCATCTAAAAAACTAAAAAAAAATAAAAAAGGTAAAAACTAAAAGAACTAAAAAAGAAAAAAATAAATGACGAAACTCAAAGAGAAAGCGACCAGGACAAAAGGAATGTTCGATTAGCAATCAACAAAGCACCGGGACACAGGGAGTATAAATGACGACCAGGACATAAGTAAAAAAAAAAAACTATCTATATATATAAAAATAAGTTGTCTGTGGATCTGTGGATCGTGGATCAGGTGACGTCACCTGAAAAAACTGGATCAGGTGACGTCAAAACTGAAAAAACTAAAAAAAGGCAAAAACTACAAAAAAAACTAAAAACTAATAAAAAAAATAAAAAAGCTAAAAAACTAAAAAAACTAAAAAAAGGCAAAAACTACAAAAAAAACTAAAAACTAATAAAAAAGCTAAAAAACTAAAAAAACTAAAAAAAAGGCAAAAACTACAAAAAAAACTAAAAACTAATAAAAAAAATAAAAAAGCTAAAAAACTAAAAAAACTAAAAAAAGGTAAAAAACTAAAAAAACTAAAAACTAAAAAAAAAACTAAAAAAAAGGAAAAAAACTGAAAAATAAGCTAAAATAAAGGTAAAAACCAATAAAAACTAAAAAAAAAACTGAAAAAAAAAACTAAAAAAACTAAAAAAAGGTAAAAAACTAAAAAAAAATAAAAAATAAAAAAAAACTAAAAAAAAAGGAAAAAACTGAAAAATAAGCTAACATAAAGGTAAAAACCAATAAAAAACTAAAAAGAAAAAAAGGAAAAAACTAAAAAAAATTACTAAAAAGAAAAAAAAACTAAAAACTAATAAAAAAACTAAAAAATCTAAAAATCTAAATAAACTAAAAAAAGAAAAAAAAAAGGAAAAAAATAAAGGAGAAAAACAAAACTAAAAAACGAATGTATATACAGACCGGTACACCGGGATACAAATGACGACCGGGACACAGGGAATATAAATGACGACCGGGACACAGGGACACAACTACAACGGGGACACCGGGGGAAACAGGGGGATATAAATGACGACCGGGACAAAAAAACTAAAAAGAAAAAAAAACTAAAAACTAATAAAAAAACTAAAAAATCTAAAAATCTAAATAAGCTAAAAAAGAAAAAAAAAGGAAAAAAATAAAGGAGAAAAACAAAACTAAAAAACGAATGTATATACAGACCGGGACACCGGGATACAAATGACGACCGGGACACAGGGAATATAAATGACGACCGGGACACAGGGACACAACTACAACGGGGACACCGGGGGAAACAGGGGGATGTAATATATATATATATATATATATATATATATATATATATATATATATATATATATATATATATATATATATATATATATATATATATATCTATCTATATTCACAGGTGGGACATAGTGACACAACTACAATGGCGCGTAACTATTATGGCGCGTAACGACTTACGCGCGCGGGGGGGCTTGGGGGGGCGCGAAGCGCCCCCACCAACTAGGTGTTGGGGTGGCGCGAAGCGCCACCCCAACAGCTAGTATATATATATATATATATCTATCTATATATATAAAAATAAGTTGTCTGTCTGTCTGTGGATGGATGGATCAGGTGACGTCACCTGAAAAAACTGGATCAGGTGACGTCAAAACTGAAAAAACTAAAAAAAGGCAAAAACTACAAAAAAAACTAAAAACTAATAAAAAAATAAAAAAGCTAAAAAACTAAAAAAACTAAAAAAAGGCAAAAACTACAAAAAAAACTAAAAACTAATAAAAAAGCTAAGAAACTAAAAAAACTAAAAAAAGGCAAAAACTACAAAAAAAACTAAAAACTAATAAAAAAGCTAAGAAACTAAAAAAACTAAAAAAAGGCAAAAACTACAAAAAAAACTAAAAACTAATAAAAAAAATAAAAAAGCTAAAAAACTAAAAAAACTAAAAAAACTAAAAAAAGGTAAAAAACTAAAAAAACTAAAAACTAAAAAAAACTAAAAAAAAAGGAAAAAAACTGAAAAATAAGCTAAAATAAAGGTAAAAACCAATAAAAAACTAAAAAAAAAACTGAAAAAACTAAAAAAAGGCAAAAACTACAAAAAAAACTAAAAACTAATAAAAAAGTAAAAAAGCTAAAAAACTAAAAAAACTAAAAAAACTAAAAAAAGGTAAAAAACTAAAAAAAATAAAAAATTAAAAAAAACTAAAAAAAAGGAAAAAACTGAAAAATAAGCTAAAATAAAGGTAAAAACCAATAAAAAACTAAAAAGAAAAAAAGGAAAAAACTAAAAAAAATTTTCATCTAAAAAACTAAAAAAAACTAAAAAAGGTAAAAACTAAAAGAACTAAAAAAGAAAAAAATAAATGACGAAACTCAAAGAGAAAGCGACCAGGACAAAAGGAATGTTCGATTAGCAATCAACAAAGCACCGGGACACAGGGAGTATAAATGACGACCAGGACATAAGTAAAAAAAAAAAAAACTATCTATATATATAAAAATAAGTTGTCTGTGGATCTGTGGATCGTGGATCAGGTGACGTCACCTGAAAAAACTGGATCAGGTGACGTCAAAACTGAAAAAACTAAAAAAAGGCAAAAACTACAAAAAAAACTAAAAACTAATAAAAAAAATAAAAAAGCTAAAAAACTAAAAAAACTAAAAAAAGGCAAAAACTACAAAAAAAACTAAAAACTAATAAAAAAGCTAAAAAACTAAAAAAAACTAAAAAAAAGGCAAAAACTACAAAAAAAAACTAAAAACATAAAAAAAATAAAAAAGCTAAAAAACTAAAAAACTAAAAAAACTAAAAAAAAGGTAAAAAACTAAAAAAACTAAAAAAAAGGAAAAAACTGAAAAATAAGCTAAAATAAAGGTAAAACCAATAAAAAACTAAAAAAAAAACTGAAAAAACTAAAAAAAGGCAAAAACTACAAAAAAACTAAAAACTAATAAAAAAAGTAAAAAAGCTAAAAAACTAAAAAAACTAAAAAAAACTAAAAAAACTAAAAAAAGGTAAAAAACTAAAAAAAATAAAAAATAAAAAAAAACTAAAAAAAAAGGAAAAAACTGAAAAATAAGCTAACATAAAGGTAAAAACCAATAAAAAACTAAAAAGAAAAAAAGGAAAAAACTAAAAAAAATTTTCATCTAAAAAACTAAAAAAAACTAAAAAAGGTAAAAACTAAAAGAACTAAAAAAGAAAAAAATAAATGACGACACTCAAAGAGAAAGCGACCAGGACAAAAGGAATGTTCGATTAGCAATCAACAAAGCACCGGGAAACAGGGAGTATAAATGACGACCAGGACATAAGTAAAAAAAAAAATTAACAAAACTAAAAAGAAGGTAAAAACTACAAAAAAACTAAAAAGAAAAAAAACTAAAAACTAATAAAAAAACTAAAAAATCTAAAAATCTAAATAAACTAAAAAAGAAAAAAAAAGGAAAAAAATAAAGGAGAAAAACAAAACTAAAAAACGAATGTATATACAGACCGGTACACCGGGATACAAATGACGACCGGGACACAGGGAATATAAATGGCGACCGGGACACAGGGAAAC
>NC_088867.1:7991715-8033708 GCF_032884065.1 Artemia franciscana | reverse complement strand
AAAGGCTAAAAAACTAAAAAAACTAAAAAACTAAAAAAAGGTAAAAAACTAAAAAAACTAAAAACTAAAAAAAAACTAAAAAAAAGGAAAAAACTGAAAAATAGAAGAGAAAAAGAAAACTAATAAAATTAAGAATAAAAATAAAAAAAAATAAAAAAGATAAAAACTAAAAAAAAAAGTAAAAAGAAAAAACGAAAAAAAACTAAAAAAGCTAAAAAAAAAAGGTAAAAACCAATAAAAACTAAAAGAAAAAAAGGAAAAAAACTAAAAAAAATTTTCATCTAAAAAACTAAAAAAACTAAAAAAGGTAAGAACTAAAAAGAAAAAAATAAATGACGACACTCAAAGAGAAAGCGACCGGGACAAAAGGAATGTTCGATTAGCAATCAACAAAGCACCGGGACACAGGGAGTATAAATGACGACCAGGACATAATTAAAAAAAAAAAACTAAAAAAACTAAAAATAAGGTAAAAACTACAAAAAAACTAAAAAGAAAAAAAACTAAAAACTAATAAAAAAACTAAAAAATCTAAAAATCTAAATAAACTAAAAAAGAAAAAAAAATAAAAAAGGAAAAAAATAAAGGAGAAAAACAAAACTAAAAAACGAATGTATATACAGACCGGGACACCGGGATACAAATGACGACCGAGACACAGGGAATATAAATGACCATACATAAGCCATAATGACCAGGACATAAGTAAAAAATATAAATGACGACCGGGACACAGGGACAGAACTACAACGGGGACGCCGGGGGGCACAGGGGGATATAAATGACGACCGGGACACCGGGACAGGGAATGGTCGATTAGCAATCACCATCAACAAAGCTCAAGGGCAATCATTAGAATCATGAGGGATAGATCTGAATACGGATTGTTTTCCCATGGACCATTATATGTTGCATGTTCAAGAGTCGGTAAACCTGACAATCTATTTATATGCACAGACAATGGGACAGCGAAGAATGTTGTATATTAGCATGTTTTACGTAGTTAAAAACATATATTTATATCTATCTCTATTCACAGGTGGGACACAGGGACACAACTACAATGGCGCGTAACTAATATGGCGCGTAACGACCTACGCGCGCGGGGGGGGTTTGGGGGGGCGCGAAGCGCCCCACCAACTAGGTGTTGGGGTGGCGCGAATTGCCACCCCAACAGCTAGTATATATATATATATATATATATATATATATATATATATATATATATATATATATATATATATATATATATATATATATATATATATATATATATATATATATCTATATATATAAAAATAAGTTGTCTGTGTGTGGATCTGTGGATGGATCAGGTGACGTCATGTTTGTTCGCATATGACGTCTGAATTATTTCACACTAATACAAAAGAAGAAAAAAACTAAAAAAGGTAAAAACTACAAAAAAAACTAAAAAGAAAAAAAAACTAAAAAGCTAAAAAACTAAAAAAAAACTAAAAAAAGGTAGAAATCTAATAACTAAAAAAAAACTGAAAAAAATAAAAAAAGGCAAAAACTACAAAAATAATAAAAACTAATAAAAAAACTAAAAAAGCTAAAAAACTAAAAAAACTAAAAAAAAACTAAAAAAAGGTGAAAAACTAAAAAAAACTAAAAACTAAAATAGAAAAAAACTAAAAAAAAAGGAAAAAACTGAAAAATAAAAGAGAAAAAGAAAACTAAAAAAATATGAATAAATATATATAAAATCTATATATATAAAAATAAGTTGTCTGTGTGTGGATCTGTGGATGGATCAGGTGACGTCATGTTTGTTCGCATATGACGTCTGAATTATTTCACACTAATACAAAAGAAGAAAAAAACTAAAAAAGGTAAAAACTACAAAAAAAAACTAAAAAGAAAAAAAAACTAAAAAAGCTAAAAAACTAAAAAAAAAAACTAAAAAAAGGTAAAAATCTAATAACTAAAAAAAAACTGAAAAAAATAAAAAAAGGCAAAAACTACAAAAAAAATAAAAACTAATAAAAAAACTAAAAAAGCTAAAAAACTAAAAAAACTAAAAAAAACTAAAAAAAGGTGAAAAACTAAAAAAAACTAAAAACTAAAATAGAAAAAAACTAAAAAAAAGGAAAAAACTGAAAAATAAAAGAGAAAAAGAAAACTAAAAAATATGAATAAATATATATAAAAATAAGTTGTTTGTGGGTTATGTCTGTCGGTCTGTCTGTCGAGTGACGTCGTGTTTGTCCGCATATGACGTCTGAATTATTTCACACTAATACAAAAGAAGAAAAAAAACTAAAAAAGGTAAAAACTACAAAAAAAAACTAAAAAGAAAAAAACTAAAAAAGCTAAAAAACTAAAAAAAAACTAAAAAAAGGTAAAAAACTAAAAACTAAAAAAAACTGAAAAAACTAAAAAAAGGCAAAAACTAAAAAAAAACTAAAAACTAATAAAAAAACTAAAAAAGCTAAAAAACTAAAAAAACTAAAAAAACTAAAAAAAGGTAAAAAACAAAAAAAAACTAAAAACTAAAAAAGAAAAAACTAAAAAAAAAGGAAAAAACTGAAAAATAAGAGAAAAAGAAAACTAAAAAAATATTAATAAATATAAAAAATATAAATATAAATATAATATAAATTAGCAATCAACAAAGCACCGAGACACAAATGACGACCGGGACACAGGGAGTATAAATGACGACCAGGACATAAGTAAAAAAAAAACTAAAAAAACTAAAAAAATGGTAAAAACTACAAAAAAACTAAAAACTAATAAAAAAACTAAAAAATCTAAAAATCTAAATAAACTAAAAAAGAAAAAAAAGAAAAAAGGAAAAAAATAAAGGAGAAAAACAAAACTAAAAAACGAATGTATATACAGACCGGGACACCGGGATACAAATGACGACCGGGACACAGGGAATATAAATGACGACCGGGACACAGGGACACAACTACAATGGGGACGCCGGGGGGCACAGGGGGATATAAATGACGACCGGGACACCGGAACACAAGGAATATAAATGACGCCCGGGACACTCAAAGAGAAATCACAGACTGGAACACCGGGACACAAATGACGACCGGGACACAGGGAATATAAATGACGACCGGGACACAGGGACATAACTACAAAGGGGACGCCGGGGTGCACAGGGGGATATATAAATGACGATGGCGACTCAGGGAATGGTCGATTAGCAATCACCATCAACAAAGCTCAAGGGCAATCATTAGAATCATGAGGTATAGATCTGAATACGGATTGTTTTCCCATGGACCATTATATGTTGCATGTTCAAGAGTCGGTAAACCTGACAATCTATTTATATGCACAGACAATGGGACAGCAAAGAATGTTGTATATTCGCAATAAAGTAAAAAGAAAAAACGAAAAAAAATAAAAAAGCTAAAAAAAAGGTAAAAACCAATAAAAAACTAAAAATAAAAAAGGTGAAAAACTAAAAAAAAATTTAATCTAAAAAACTAAAAAAAACTAAAAAGGTAAAAACTAAAAGAACTAAAAAAGAAAAAAAAACTAAAAAAAGGAAAAAAACTGAAAAATAAAGGAGAAAAAGAAAACTAAAAAAATATAAATAAAAGTAAAAAAACTAAAAAGATAAAAGCTTCAAAAAAAACTAAAAAGAAAAAGAAAGAAACTAAAAAACCTAAAAAAAGGTCAAAACCAATAAAAAAAAACTAAAAGGAAAAAAAGGGAAAAAATTAAAAATTTATTTCATCATATACCAATTCAAAAACGAACGTATACCGGGATGACGACCGGGACACAGGGAATATAAATGACACAACTACAACGGGGACGCCGGGGGCACAGGGGGATATAAATGACGACCGGGACACCGGGACACAAGGAATATAAATGACGCCCGGGACGCTCAAAGAGAAATCACAGACTGGGACACCGGGACACAAATGACGACCGGGACACAGGGAATATAAATGATTGCTAATCGACCATTCCCTGTCCCGGTGTCCCGGTCGTCATTTATATCCCCCTGTTTCCCCCGGTGTCCCCGTTGTAGTTGTGTCCCTGTGTCCCGGTCGTCATTTATATTCCCTGTGTCCCGGTCGTCATTTGTATCCCGGTCTGTATATACATTCGTTTTTTAGTTTTGTTTTTCTCCTTTATTTTTTTCTTTTTTTTTTCTTTTTTAGTTTATTTAGATTTTTAGATTTTTTAGTTTTTTTATTAGTTTTTAGTTTTTTTTCTTTTTAGTTTTTTTGTAGTTTTTACCTTCTTTTTAGTTTTGTTAGTTTTTTTTTTTTACTTATGTCCTGGTCGTCATTTATACTCCCTGTGTCCCGGTGCTTTGTTGATTGCTAATCGAACATTCCTTTTGTCCTGGTCGCTTTCTCTTTGAGTGTCGTCATTTATTTTTTTCTTTTTTAGTTCTTTTAGTTTTTACCTTTTTTAGTTTTTTTTAGTTTTTTAGATGAAAATTTTTTTTAGTTTTTTCCTTTTTTTCTTTTTAGTTTTTTATTGGTTTTTACCTTTATTTTAGCTTATTTTTCAGTTTTTTATTTTTTTTAGTTTTTTACCTTTTTTTAGTTTTTTAGTTTTTTTAGTTTTTTAGCTTTTTTACTTTTTTTTATTAGTTTTTAGTTTTTTTGTAGTTTTTGCCTTTTTTTAGTTTTTTCAGTTTTTTTTTTTTAGTTTTTTATTGGTTTTTTACCTTTATTTTAGCTTATTTTTCAGTTTTTTCCTTTTTTTAGTTTTTTTTAGTTTTTAGTTTTTTTAGTTTTTTACCTTTTTTTAGTTTTTTTAGTTTTTTAGCTTTTTTATTTTTTTTATTAGTTTTTAGTTTTTTTTGTAGTTTTTGCCTTTTTTTAGTTTTTTTAGTTTTTTAGCTTTTTTATTAGTTTTTAGTTTTTTTTGTAGTTTTTGCCTTTTTTTTAGTTTTTTTAGTTTTTTAGCTTTTTTATTTTTTTTATTAGTTTTTAGTTTTTTTTGTAGTTTTTGCCTTTTTTTAGTTTTTTCAGTTTTGACCTCACCTGATCCAGTTTTTTCAGGTGACGTCACCTGATCCACGATCCACAGATCCACAGACAACTTATTTTTATATATATAGATATATATATATATATATATATATATATATATATATATATATATATATATATATATATATATATATATATCTATATATATAAAAATAAGTTGTCTGTCTGTGGATGGATCAGGTGACGTCACCTGAAAAAACTGGATCAGGTGACGTCAAAACTGAAAAAACTAAAAAAAGGCAAAAACTACAAAAAAAACTAAAAACTAATAAAAAAAATAAAAAAGCTAAAAAACTAAAAAAACTAAAAAAAGGCAAAAACTAAAAAAAAACTAAAAACTAATAAAAAAGCTAAAAAACTAAAAAAAGGCAAAAACTACAAAAAAAACTAAAAACTAATAAAAAAAATAAAAAAGCTAAAAAACTAAAAAAACTAAAAAAACTAAAAAAAGGTAAAAAACTAAAAAAACTAAAAACTAAAAAAAACTAAAAAAAAGGAAAAAACTGAAAAATAAGCTAAAATAAAGGTAAAAACCAATAAAAAACTAAAAAAAAAACTGAAAAAACTAAAAAAAGGCAAAAAACTACAAAAAAAACTAAAAACTAATAAAAAAAGTAAAAAAGCTAAAAAACTAAAAAAACTAAAAAAAACTAAAAAAAAGGGGAAAAAACTAAAAAAAAATAGAAAATAAAAAAAACTAAAAAAAAGGAAAAAACTGAAAAATAAGCTAAAATAAAGGTAAAAACCAATAAAAAACTAAAAAGAAAAAAAGGAAAAAACTAAAAAAAATTTTCATCTAAAAAACTAAAAAAAAATAAAAAAGGTAAAAACTAAAAGAACTAAAAAAGAAAAAAATAAATGACGAAACTCAAAGAGAAAGCGACCAGGACAAAAGGAATGTTCGATTAGCAATCAACAAAGCACCGGGACACAGGGAGTATAAATGACGACCAGGACATAAGTAAAAAAAAAAAACTATCTATATATATAAAAATAAGTTGTCTGTGGATCTGTGGATCGTGGATCAGGTGACGTCACCTGAAAAAACTGGATCAGGTGACGTCAAAACTGAAAAAACTAAAAAAAGGCAAAAACTACAAAAAAAACTAAAAACTAATAAAAAAAATAAAAAAGCTAAAAAACTAAAAAAACTAAAAAAAGGCAAAAACTACAAAAAAACTAAAAACTAATAAAAAAGCTAAAAAACTAAAAAAACTAAAAAAAAGGCAAAAACTACAAAAAAAACTAAAAACTAATAAAAAAAATAAAAAAGCTAAAAAACTAAAAAAACTAAAAAAAGGTAAAAAACTAAAAAAACTAAAAACTAAAAAAAAAACTAAAAAAAAGGAAAAAAACTGAAAAATAAGCTAAAATAAAGGTAAAAACCAATAAAAACTAAAAAAAAAACTGAAAAAAAAAACTAAAAAAACTAAAAAAAGGTAAAAAACTAAAAAAAAATAAAAAATAAAAAAAACTAAAAAAAAAGGAAAAAACTGAAAAATAAGCTAACATAAAGGTAAAAACCAATAAAAAACTAAAAAGAAAAAAAGGAAAAAACTAAAAAAAATTACTAAAAAGAAAAAAAAACTAAAAACTAATAAAAAAACTAAAAAATCTAAAAATCTAAATAAACTAAAAAAAGAAAAAAAAAAGGAAAAAAATAAAGGAGAAAAACAAAACTAAAAAACGAATGTATATACAGACCGGTACACCGGGATACAAATGACGACCGGGACACAGGGAATATAAATGACGACCGGGACACAGGGACACAACTACAACGGGGACACCGGGGGAAACAGGGGGATATAAATGACGACCGGGACAAAAAAACTAAAAAGAAAAAAAAACTAAAAACTAATAAAAAAACTAAAAAATCTAAAAATCTAAATAAGCTAAAAAAGAAAAAAAAAGGAAAAAAATAAAGGAGAAAAACAAAACTAAAAAACGAATGTATATACAGACCGGGACACCGGGATACAAATGACGACCGGGACACAGGGAATATAAATGACGACCGGGACACAGGGACACAACTACAACGGGGACACCGGGGGAAACAGGGGGATGTAATATATATATATATATATATATATATATATATATATATATATATATATATATATATATATATATATATATATATATATATATATATATATATCTATATTCACAGGTGGGACATAGTGACACAACTACAATGGCGCGTAACTATTATGGCGCGTAACGACTTACGCGCGCGGGGGGGCTTGGGGGGGCGCGAAGCGCCCCCACCAACTAGGTGTTGGGGTGGCGCGAAGCGCCACCCCAACAGCTAGTATATATATATATATATATATCTATCTATATATATAAAAATAAGTTGTCTGTCTGTCTGTGGATGGATGGATCAGGTGACGTCACCTGAAAAAACTGGATCAGGTGACGTCAAAACTGAAAAAACTAAAAAAAGGCAAAAACTACAAAAAAAACTAAAAACTAATAAAAAAAATAAAAAAGCTAAAAAACTAAAAAAACTAAAAAAAGGCAAAAACTACAAAAAAAACTAAAAACTAATAAAAAAGCTAAGAAACTAAAAAAACTAAAAAAAGGCAAAAACTACAAAAAAAACTAAAAACTAATAAAAAAGCTAAGAAACTAAAAAAACTAAAAAAAGGCAAAAACTACAAAAAAAACTAAAAACTAATAAAAAAAATAAAAAAGCTAAAAAACTAAAAAAACTAAAAAAACTAAAAAAAGGTAAAAAACTAAAAAAACTAAAAACTAAAAAAAACTAAAAAAAAAAGGAAAAAACTGAAAAATAAGCTAAAATAAAGGTAAAAACCAATAAAAAACTAAAAAAAAAACTGAAAAAACTAAAAAAAGGCAAAAACTACAAAAAAAAACTAAAAACTAATAAAAAAGTAAAAAAGCTAAAAAACTAAAAAAACTAAAAAAACTAAAAAAAGGTAAAAAACTAAAAAAAATAAAAAATTAAAAAAAACTAAAAAAAAGGAAAAAACTGAAAAATAAGCTAAAATAAAGGTAAAAACCAATAAAAAACTAAAAAGAAAAAAAGGAAAAAACTAAAAAAAATTTTCATCTAAAAAACTAAAAAAAACTAAAAAAGGTAAAAACTAAAAGAACTAAAAAAGAAAAAAATAAATGACGAAACTCAAAGAGAAAGCGACCAGGACAAAAGGAATGTTCGATTAGCAATCAACAAAGCACCGGGACACAGGGAGTATAAATGACGACCAGGACATAAGTAAAAAAAAAAAAACTATCTATATATATAAAAATAAGTTGTCTGTGGATCTGTGGATCGTGGATCAGGTGACGTCACCTGAAAAAACTGGATCAGGTGACGTCAAAACTGAAAAAACTAAAAAAAGGCAAAAACTACAAAAAAAACTAAAAACTAATAAAAAAAATAAAAAAGCTAAAAAACTAAAAAAACTAAAAAAAGGCAAAAACTACAAAAAAAACTAAAAACTAATAAAAAAGCTAAAAAACTAAAAAAACTAAAAAAAAGGCAAAAACTACAAAAAAAACTAAAAACATAAAAAAAATAAAAAAGCTAAAAAACTAAAAAACTAAAAAAACTAAAAAAAGGTAAAAAACTAAAAAAACTAAAAAAAAGGAAAAAACTGAAAAATAAGCTAAAATAAAGGTAAAACCAATAAAAAACTAAAAAAAAAACTGAAAAAACTAAAAAAAGGCAAAAACTACAAAAAAACTAAAAACTAATAAAAAAAGTAAAAAAGCTAAAAAACTAAAAAAACTAAAAAAAAACTAAAAAAACTAAAAAAAGGTAAAAAACTAAAAAAAATAAAAAATAAAAAAAAACTAAAAAAAAAGGAAAAAACTGAAAAATAAGCTAACATAAAGGTAAAAACCAATAAAAAACTAAAAAGAAAAAAAGGAAAAAACTAAAAAAAATTTTCATCTAAAAAACTAAAAAAAACTAAAAAAGGTAAAAACTAAAAGAACTAAAAAAGAAAAAAATAAATGACGACACTCAAAGAGAAAGCGACCAGGACAAAAGGAATGTTCGATTAGCAATCAACAAAGCACCGGGAAACAGGGAGTATAAATGACGACCAGGACATAAGTAAAAAAAAAAATTAACAAAACTAAAAAGAAGGTAAAAACTACAAAAAAACTAAAAAGAAAAAAAACTAAAAACTAATAAAAAAACTAAAAAATCTAAAAATCTAAATAAACTAAAAAAGAAAAAAAAAGGAAAAAAATAAAGGAGAAAAACAAAACTAAAAAACGAATGTATATACAGACCGGTACACCGGGATACAAATGACGACCGGGACACAGGGAATATAAATGGCGACCGGGACACAGGGAAACAACTACAACGGGGACACCGGGAGAAACAGGGGGATATAAATGACGACCGGGACAAAAAAACTAAAAAGAAAAAAAAACTAAAAACTAATAAAAAAACTAAAAAATCTAAAAATCTAAATAAGCTAAAAAAGAAAAAAAAAGGAAAAAAATAAAGGAGAAAAACAAAACTAAAAAACGAATGTATATACAGACCGGGACACCGGGATACAAATGACGACCGGGACACAGGGAATATAAATGACGACCGGGACACAGGGACACAACTACAACAGGGACACCGGGGGAAACAGGGGGATGTAAATGACGACCGGGACACCGGGACAGGGAATGGTCGATTAGCAATCACCATCAACAAAGCTCAAGGGCAATCATTAGAATCATGAGGTATAGATCTGAATACAGATTGTTTTCCCATGGACCATTATATGTTGCATGTTCAAGAGTCGGTAAACCTGACAATCTATTTATATGCAAAGACAATGGGACAGCAAAGAATGTTGTATATTCGCAAGTTTTACGTAGTTAAAACCATATATATATATATATATATATATATATATATATATATATATATATATATATATATATATATATATATATATATATATATATATATATATATATATATATATATATATATATATATATATATATATCTATATTCACAGGTGGGACATAGGGACACAACTACAATGGCGCGTAACTATTATGGCGCGTAACGACTTACGCGCGCGGGGGGGCTTGGGGGGGGCGCGAAGCGCCCCCACCAACTAGGTGTTGGGGTGGCGCGAAGCGCCACCCCAACAGCTAGTATATATATATATATCTATATATATAAAAATAAGTTGTCTGTGTGTGGATCTGTGGATGGATCAGGTGACGTCATGGAAAAAACTAAAAAAAGGCAAAAACTACAAAAAAACTAAAAACTAATAAAAAAAAATAAAAAGGCTAAAAAACTAAAAAAACTAAAAAAAACTAAAAAAAACTAAAAAAAGGTAAAAAACTAAAAAAAAACTAAAAACTAAAAAAAAAACTAAAAAAAAGGAAAAAACTGAAAAATAGAAGAGAAAAAGAAAACTAATAAAATTTTAGGCTAAAAAAGGAAAAAACTAAAAACTAAAAAAAAAACTAAAAAAACTAAAAAAAAGCAAAAACTACAAAAAAACTAAAAACTAATAAAAAAAAATAAAAAGGCTAAAAAACTAAAAAAACTAAAAAAAACTAAAAAAAGGTAAAAAACTAAAAAAAATTAAAAACTAAAAAAAAAACTAAAAAAAAGGAAAAAACTGAAAAATAGAAGAGAAAAAGAAAACTAATAAAATTAAGAATAAAAATAAAAAAAAAATAAAAAAGATAAAAACTAAAAAAAAAGTAAAAAGAAAAAACGAAAAAAAACTAAAAAAGCTAAAAAAAAAAGGTAAAAACCAATAAAAAACTAAAAAGAAAAAAAAGAAAAAAACTAAAAAAAATTTTCATCTAAAAAACTAAAAAAAACTAAAAAAGGTAAGAACTAAAAAAGACAAAAATAAATGACGACACTCAAAGAGAAAGCGACCGGGACAAAAGGAATGTTCGATTAGCAATCAACAAAGCACCGGGACACGGAGTATAAATGACGACCAGGACATAAGTAAAAAATAAAACTAAAAAAACTAAAAAGAAGGTAAAAACTACAAAAAAACTAAAAAGAAAAAAAAACCTAAAAACTAATAAAAAACTAAAAAATCTAAAAATCTAAATAAACTAAAAAAGAAAAAAAATAAAAAAGGAAAAAAATAAAGGAGAAAAACAAAACTAAAAAACGAATGTATATACAGACCGGGACACCGGGATACAAATGACGACCGGGACACAGGGAATATAAATGACCATACATAAGCCATAATGATCAGGACATAAGTAAAAAATATAAATGACGACCGGGACACAGGGACACAACTACAACGGGGACGCCGGGGGGCACAGGGGGATATAAATGACGACCGGGACACCGGGACAGGGAATGGTCGATTAGCAATCACCATCAACAAAGCTCAAGGGCAATCATTAGAATCATGAGGTATAGATCTGAATACGGATTGTTTTCCCATGGACCATTATATGTTGCATGTTCAAGAGTCGGTAAACCTGACAATCTATTTATATGCACAGACAATGGGACAGCAAAGAATGTTGTATATTCGCAAGTTTTACGTAGTTAAAAACATATATATAATATTTCTATCTATATTCACAGGTGGGACATAGGGACACAACTACAATGGCGCGTAACTAATATGGCGCGTAACGACTTACGCGCGCGGGGGGGCTTGGGGGGCGCGAAGCGCCCCCACCAACCAGGTATGACGACACTCAAAGAGAAAGCGACCAGGACAAAAGGAATGTTCGATTAGCAATCAACAAAGCACCGGGACACAGGGAGTATAAATGACGACCAGGACATAAGTAAAAAAAAAACTAAAAAAATAAAAAGAAGGTAAAAACTACAAAAAAACTAAAAAGAAAAAAAAAACTAAAAACTAATAAAAAAACTAAAAAATCTAAAAATCTAAATAAACTAAAAAAGAAAAAAAATAAAAAAGGAAAAAAATAAAGGAGAAAAACAAAACTAAAAAACGAATGTATATACAGACCGGGACACCGGGATACAAATGACGACCGGGACACAGGGAATATAAATGACCATACATAATGACCAGTCATAAGCCATAATGACCAGGACATAAGTAAAAAATATAAATGACGACCGGGACACAGGGGCACAACTACAACGGGGACGCCGGGGGGCACAGGGGGATATAAATGACGACCGGGACACCGGGACAGGGAATGTTCGATTAGCAATCACCATCAACAAAGCTCAAGGGTAATCATTAGAATCATGAGGTATAGATCTGAATACGGATTGTTTTCCCATGGACCATTATATGTTGCATGTTCAAGAGTCGGTAAACCTGACAATCTATTTATATGCACAGACAATGGGACAGCAAAGAATGTTGTATATTCGCAAGTTTTACGTAGTTAAAAACATATATATAATATATCTATCTATATTCACAGGTGGGACATAGGGACACAACTACAATGGCGCGTAACTAATATGGCGCGTAACGACTTACGCGCGCGGGGGGGCTTGGGGGGGCGCGAAGCGCCCCCACCAACCAGGTATGACGACACTCAAAGAGAAAGCGACCAGGACAAAAGGAATGTTCGATTAGCAATCAACAAAGCACCGGGACACAGGGAGTATAAATGACGACCAGGACATAAGTAAAAAAAAAACTAAAAAAATAAAAAGAAGGTAAAAACTACAAAAAAACTAAAAAGAAAAAAAAACTAAAAACTAATAAAAAAACTAAAAAATCTAAAAATCTAAATTAACTAAAAAAGAAAAAAAATAAAAAAGGAAAAAAATAAAGGAGAAAAACAAAACTAAAAAACGAATGTATATACAGACCGGGACACCGGGATACAAATGACGACCGGGACACAGGGAATATAAATGACCATACATAATGACCAGTCATAAGCCATAATGACCAGGACATAAGTAAAAAATATAAATGACGACCGGGACACAGGGACACAACTACAACGGGGACGCCGGGGGGCACAGGGGGATATAAATGACGACCGGGACACCGGGACAGGGAATGGTCGATTAGCAATCACCATCAACAAAGCTCAAGGGCAATCATTAGAATCATGAGGTATAGATCTGAATACGGATTGTTTTCCCATGGACCATTATATGTTGCATGTTCAAGAGTCGGTAAACCTGACAATCTATTTATATGCACAGACAATGGGACAGCGAAGAATGTTGTATATTAGCATGTTTTACGTAGTTAAAAACATATATTTATATCCATCTCTATTCACAGGTGGGACACAGGGACACAACTACAATGGCGCGTAACTAATATGGCGCGTAACGACTTACACGCGCGGGGGGGTTTGGGGGGGGCGCGAAGCGCCCCACCAACTAGGTGTTGGGGTGGCGCGAATTGCCACCCCAACAGCTAGTATATATATATATATATATATATATATATATATATATATATATATATATATATATATATATATATATATATATATATCCCGTGTTTTGTATCTGTTTTCACAGTCTAATAAAAGGACTAATCCTTACTTGAACTTTTATTTGGTCTTCACAGAAAACAATACCTAACTTAAGGTATTACGTCGAAAATACGTCATAAATATGAGGAAATGTGACCAATCAAGAATATAGCTTTAAATTCAACAACTTTACTTTTGCAATTAGAATAAGAGGAAGATTTTGCCACCTTCATATGAAATTCAATTTATATTTTGGCAATATTAAAGAAGAAATTTTACAACTCGAATCTTCAAATGAACCTTCTTAATGAACTCTCTCAGACAGATCTAGTGAATGAACCAAAAACTATTTTTGACCAAAAATAATTATTTTCTTCTGTATAAATACGTTTATTTTAATTATAATGTGTTAGCTTTTCTGCTGATGACGGCCACTGATGCATGTGGTCAAAATATCAAGATTTTGTATCTGTTTTCACTGTCTAATAAAAGGACTTATCCCCACTTGAACTTTTATTTCTTCGTCACAGAAAGGCAGTGGTGTCTTAGAAAAATTACCTAATCTTAAGGTATTATGTTGAAAATACAAAACTTCTTTCAGGGTTCAGAAGTTAAGCCAGAAAAACGAAGCTTAACATTTCTGATTTTCTTTCCTTCAAGTTTTTCCTTCAAGGGTGTTTAGAAAGAAGGACAAGATTTTTGGCCAAAATTTTTAGCTTTCTTAATACCCACAAAATGTTTGTGTTTAGTACCCATTTTTTTTTTTTTTTTATTCGGCATGATTAGCATTAGTGTAGCATCCAAGACAATAAGACTTATTTTCTATTATTTTAGTCTAAACAGCAGAACTTTACAAAACAGTAACTTGAAGACATTTTATTAAAAATAACGCGAGGCGTTTTAATTACTTCCTTATTTGATTTATTATTATTATTTGTACGAGAACCAGCCATACAGAAAAAAAAGACAGAGCAAATAAAAAAAAAAATATATAAAAGTATACAACTCAGACACGAAAATGCGACTAAGATGGATTTCACCAGTATTAACAGTTTGTAATAATGAGTGGTAAGTAAGAAGAGATTCGTGCTAATAGTAACCGAAAAGCTAGTATAAAAAAGGATTATGATAATAAAATATATAAAAAAATTGGCTTTTTATGGTGAATCTAAATATGGTAAGTAAGGAGTGATTCGTACTAAATATCTAAAATTCATTGAATTTAAAAACGCCAATTAAAATGGGGGACAAAAATGGGGAATGATCCTGATAAAATGATAAAAATATGACCACCTCCTATTATTGCCCCTGCTGATGGTCTCCCACAAGTTTTCAGGAGAGCAGTTGAAATCAGGAAATATATCCACCAAACAGTAGCACTTAAAAGAAATACTGGGGACACCTATCTTGGTCATACTAACAATTCTCTGCAATCTCTGGTTAATCTGACTTTTTCTATTTTGTACAGCTCATAAAATTCCGCAGTCGGATGAAAACTTAGATAGTTCTACTTGAAATCCAGAACGCTTATTAGCTTTTAAGAAAGCTTTAAACAAAATGAGCTCTGAAATGAAAGCTGTATCTGCCATTCAAAATAGTTTTTTTTTTTTTTTTTTTTTACCAGTCACCTTTTTACCGTTGAAATGAATAGGTGATTCTTCAATTTTTGGTTCAATTTTGGTTTTGAGGTTTGACTATTTTTAATTTTTCACTGAGTACAGGTGAGTAGAATTCTCGGTAAATTTGGAGTTATTTCCATTATTTAAAAAGGTAGAAGGTGAAGGCACCAATGGATGGGTTTTTTAATGCTCTTTCCAACATCAATAACTTCGAAAATTTTATTTTGAGCCCTTAAAGTAACACCTTGCTATTTATTATAAAAGCGTAAAAATCTAAGCTAAGTAATAAAATATCTAGCTAGGTCACAGAAAAAAAAAAATTTGCAAATAATCCCTCAGCTTATTCTTTTTCACGACTGTAAATTAATTCGGTTCTCTACGATTCCTTGTATTACTATGCTTAACCAGTGTCGCCTTAGGAATTATTAACTAATTTGTTTGATTTTACTTCTCGCTAATTCGCTTTATGTTTATGCTATATCCCATGATTTTTACATTGTTTGAGTTGGAATGCAAATTCGGTTTTCTTTGGCTGTGATAGTTGCTCGTTAATGCGTAGTATATTACTAGGGGGTAATTAGAAGTATTATCAGAAGGAAGAGGATAAAAAAACATGGCTTTATTCTTAGGTTTTGAAAATTTTATGGCGAGGACCCTCAGACTGCTCTCCATGGGGGGGGGGGAGCATGATAGGCAATATTTGCAGTTCCAAAGTTCTTTAAAAGGCAGGTGTATAGAAACTCAAACCACATTGTTCAAATTACATATATTTTGTAGTTATAAAATACATATAGTAGTTATACATAACGTAAATGATGGGATAATCTTTAGAAGGTTTGGGGTGGGAGGGGAGGCGCGGTAGCCACCCTACTCCTGAATGTAGTCGTTTATGTTCGTTTTAAGTTCGAATTGATTCTTCATTCTTATTACTGCACGTTTTAGGATTTGTTACGTTTTAAGATAGGAAGACCCTCTCGAAGTAAGGTTAGTTTTTGTGTTTCTCTTAAAGTTTGGTGTTTTATATTATCTTTGGATTTTTATCGGTATTCTTTTATTATTCTGCATTGAAGACGGTCAAACAGAGGTCTTGACCGAAATATTTGCATTGTAATCTGTGTTTTTTTCACTGCCTGTTTTTATCCTCTTTTCTCTTCTTTAAGGTTTTTGTAAAGCATTCTTTACGCTAAAATTCGACTTTTATTACCCTGCTTTGAAATTTCACAAGCACCGTTTCCCATTCAATATATTGTTTTGCAATAATTGGGGATCAATCATCCCCCCCTCGTCCATTTTGCACGCTTATAAAAAAAAATTGATCTAAATCCCACCTCATCTCGTTTTTGAGTCGAGCCATGACTTTGCTTGTGTCTGCACTATATGACTTTTTTGCAATGTGTACCACAAGAATGAAGTTGTCAGTTCGTTTAAATATTTTCACGAACGAACTTTTGTGAAAAAAAAACTTTCTAGTGTCACTACTAAGAAAGGAGCATAAGGTAAGCCTCAGTTTCTTATGTAATGAAAGAACTATTAAAGTTTAAGATTCATCATCATCCATTCATCCACATTCATCCATCTATCCTGGATAGATGACTCTGGTTGACGCTTTGCAGCAGTCCCAAACAGTGCTTCCACTCCTCCCGATTTATCGGGAGATCTCCCGACTTTTTGGAAAATCTCCCGACTGAAATTTCCTCCCGATAATCTCCCGATTTCTGTTGAATTGAGCTCTGTCCAACTTGAAGTTTCTGATCTTTCTTGATTGTCTGGCAGAATCCAAAATATGTCTTTGTTGCCCGTAAAAGGAGGATTTCAAAGCCGCCGGCCGCGTTTGATTCGCGGAAGGCAACTGCATACCCTAATTAATGACCTAGTCAGTAGCTTGTCCCGTGAGAGACCATTGTTGTGTTCGAAAAGGGGTTGATTTGATTTGATTCTCAGTTCATAACTTCATCTGATCTGATCAGTCAACTCAGATAGTTCATTTCCACTGGATAATTTGTGTACAATAAGGACGTGGCTTACCTTACGTGACAGGATTTTTTTTTTAGGGTAAGTACCAAGTTTACTGGAATTGGACAATTATACATCCCTGCACGTGGGCAACCCAAGAAGTAGGCTACTGTTCTGTCCTAGGGGGTAGGTGGCTTTTCTGCTTCTATGATCTGTTTCTTTACCAAAATAACATGTTTTAACTTGAAACCAATTCTTAACCTGTTGCCAGTTCAAGGATTCTATAGTACAAATTCGAATACACTATTCTTACGGGTCTTATAGATATCCGGTATTCGCCAGACTACTAGCCTATCCTACATCAAAATAAAGATTTCGAGTGTCGGCGAAATCGGCTTCACAAGTCACAACAGAGCAAAATAACACTAGGGAGTAGGGTCAAGAACTATGCTTTCCTTGCTTTGCAAACGGGCCATACTCATAGCGCCGCCCACTACGCTTGTGACATTTAAAGCGAAACAAACATGCGGGTTTAGAAATTTCTAGTAAAGGTAATATGCGGTCTGTACACGTCGAGGAAACTGGGGAGGTCGTATCTTTTTTTTGCTTTGTTCAAAATATGAAGTTATTGGAGCCAGCGCTGGTGCAAGACCGATTGAGTTTCAGTAGGGACGTTCACTATCGCTAGTGGTGCTAGTGTGGCTGCTGTTCGAGTGTGTCTCACTTTTTCCAGGTCTTGGCGCTACTGTCTAGTGTTATTTTGCTCTGCTTCACAATATAGGAGGATAAGAGGATGGATTTTAAGATATAGGCCAAAGCCAGCCATACCAAATCTGTTTTCAAAGGGCCAAATCTGTTTTCAAAGTGCCGATATGTCTAAATTTTATGTCACAGTGTTCAAAGTGTATTAAAAGTGTATTATTTTGCTCTTCAAAGTGTGTTATTTTGTTCTGTTTTGGGGAGACCGGAAATCTCGAAAAACGGTTAGAATTCGTAATTCTAGTTCTAATTATGTGAACAAGTAGTTTTAGATGACTTTCAATAAGACCATTTAATTTGCATAAGTTTTGTATGAAAGAAACATTGTTCCTTGTTGATAGCGGATTTTGGAGTAATAATAAGTCTTCACCTTCCGGAATCTGGGTTCCCAGATTTTCCGAGATTTTTTTTGAATTTCTTCTGTGATACTTCAAAATTCCGGAAATCTGGAAGTTCAAAAGCCCCTTTTTTCCGGATGATTTTGATATACTTTCGGACCGGTTCATATTCGAGATGCAAGAAGAAGAAGACGTCAAAGAATAATCTGGAAGCCCAGATTCCGGAAGTTCCGGGAGGTGAAGACCGGACTTAAGACTCTAAAACATATTTTCGATTCTACTTTGCTCTGTCTCTCTATTACTGACATTTTTACCACCAATACAACTGGTATGTGACACAAAACAGCTGTTTAAAACCTCCTGATTTTTCACCGACTTAAAAAAAAACTCCCGATAATCTCCCGACTTTTTTGGAGTCGTTACTGATTTTCAGAAAAAAAAAGTGGAAGCACTGGTCCCAAAGGCCCTTCTAAGTATAGCTTAATTGTGCCAGTTTCATGTAATATGACGAAAGGATACTGTTTATTATATAGTTATTGACACTCCTAAGTTTGTCTAATGTGTGCCATGCCATTGAAATATAATTAAGTAGTCTTAATCGGACTGTTTTCACCTGAGTTAACTGTGGCGCCATCTTTTTTTTGCAAAAATTCTAAGTTCAGCTTAACTGTACCTGTTTCACGCAATATAACGAAGGATACTATTTATAATATAGTTATTAACACTATTAAGTTAGTCTTAAGTGTGTGCCATGCCATTCAAATATGATAAAGAAGTCTTAATTGGACTGTTTTCACCTGAGCTAACTGTGGCGCCATCTTTTTTTGCAAAACTCGTAACATTAAATTTGCTCGGAAGAACGCCAGGTGACAGACCATTGCCCCAAGAGCTCCTGTCTAACCGTAAGAAGCGGAAGCGATGCCACAAACTTGGCGGAAAACGAGGTCAGCTGATGATCCCAGTTATCGTTTCATTAAGATCAACTAGTCTTGTTCCGAAAACCTCACCCCATCCACGTATCATTGTTAAGATAGACTGTTCTAAAAATGCCAATATGCCATCTCTTATTCCCTTCAATCAAGCTCCGGTATGTTCGACTAGTAGTGATCTTCCTCCCCCTCTATTAAGGTCAGTGACTTTTAATTCGAAAAATAGAATGCCGAATTTTCTCGTTATAAACTGCCAGTCATTGTGTAACAAAATGGAAAAATTTGAAGTTATCGTCCGTCAAAACAGTATCCCAGTTATCGCAGTTACAGAAACGTGGAATCTTGATAGGTTGTCAGGTCATATGGCAGGCTACAAAATTTTCCTGAGCACACGTGCTGATCGAGGTGAGCATAGACTAGGTGGAGGTGATGCCTTGTACATACGGAAAGACATCCCTTGCAAATTATTACCGGAATTATTTGATTCAGCTCATGAAGTAATCTGGGCTATTTGCAAACCTAAATCTCTTCCCTGGCGCTTTTCTTGTATTATAGTTGCTTCAGTATATTACCCGGAAAGTGCAAGAAACCGGGGTGACTTGGTCTTCTACCTCCAAACGACTGTTGATCACCTGAGAAGTATATACGGTAGCCCTGCTTTTATTATAGGAGGAGACTTTAACCAAACCAAGAAGAGTTGGTCATCATCTTGTTTGTCTTTAAAACAAGTAGTACACATACCCGTCCACTCTTTGGGGGGCATATTTGACCTTATACTCACAAATCGTGATGATTTTTACTCCCCTCCCTTTTCTCTTGGTCCCGTTGGTATGTCAGACCACAACGCAATTCTTTGGAAAGCAAGAGAGTCTTTACCAAAGCCCAAACTATCCCGTGTCACTGTTCGATGGCCGTGTCACTGCCATCTGTGAATACGGTCGATGGATTGGCACATATGACTTCCCCGAAGTGTACAATATCGGGCTCTTGGAAACTAAGGTATCCGATTTCAATGCCACATTATACAGTCAATACCTAAAGATCTTTACAACAAAATCATTCGTTGCTAGTGAATACGACAAACCATGGATATCTCCAGCTACTAAATCACTAATAAAAGAGAGGTCTCGCCTCTACTCCCGTGGTGATATAATCAATGGTAAGAAATTGCGAAATCAAATAGTCTCTTTGGTAAAGAAAGCCAAAGCTCGGTCTGGTCGTGAAACCATGCCCTCCCAATCACTTACTTCAGACCCCAAAAAGTGGCACAACGCTGTGAAAAAGGTGGCCGGCCAAGCTTTTGACAGCAGTTTAAAGATCAGCAATGATGGCGGGTCCTTAATCAGTGCAGAAGAAGTGATTGAATTCTTCACCAAGATCTGTACTACCTATCCAACTATTACGGCTCATGAAAAGTCCACCATACTTGAAAAATGTGAGCCTGAGAACAACATAATAGTCAGTGAGTTTGATTTTTACACGGAATTACGGAAGATCAAACCGAATACATCTTCATACCCTGGTGAATTACCTGCCAAACTGTTACGTGAATATGCAGCCTTCATAGCATTACCACTGTCCAGCATCATTAACGAGTGTTTTGCTTCTGGCTTTTTCCCGTCACAGTGGAAGAGGGCCTATATTAGAATTATACCAAAAAAGCGCGCCCCTAGTGCATGCGACGATCTCCGCCCGATCTCACTTACACCTTGTTTGGCGAAAGTAACTGAGGCCTTTATACTCAAGTTTCTTCTGAAACAATTCATGGGCGTATTGATAAATTCCAGTACGGTGGACTCCCCAAGTGTAGTACTACAATCTACCTAGTACGGATGTTTGACTGCGTCCTCCAATGGCTTGAAAAAGGTAGCTGTTTCGTCGACATTTGCGCAGTGGATTTCCGAAAGGCCTTTGACCTAATCCGCCACCGGACGGCAGGCATGAATCTCCAGGAAATGGGGGACAAACGATGCACCCTTGGCCTTCTACTTGACTTCTTAACTGGCCGAAAACAAAGTCTTTGCACTCCACGAAAACGATTCGGATTCATCATGGTCAGATACTTCTTGCGGGGCCCCACAAGGCACGAAGGTAGCTGGAATAATTTTCCTGGCTGTAATTAATTCCCTGCTTAACCATCACGACGACCTTTACAAGTTTGTAGATGATCTGTCCATAGTGCTCGCTTACCTGGTCGAAAACACTATCATAACAAAGCAGTTTTCAGACCAGTTATTTGATCAGCTAAAGACCGAATGCTCAAGTCATGATCTTACCATTAACGTAGCCAAGTCGAAGATAATTCGTTTCAACCCTCTGAAGCGGAATATAGACATGCCTCTAGTCCCTTTCCCCATTGTGAGCGAAATAAAAATCTTAGGAGTAACTTTCACTAGTGACTGTAGTTTCAGTGCCCATATTACTTTAACCGTCCACAAGGCTAATGCAAGCCTTCAGACACTTACCAAAATGAGGCGTTTTGGGTGTGATACTAAAAGCCTTCTCCATGCCTACTTATGTTATGTTCGCCCGTTGCTCGAGTACGCGTGCCCGGTGTGGGGTCCATCTGCTATCCGCACAGCGTACCTATTACGCGACATAGAGTGCGTCCAGAAAAGAGCAACAAGGATTATACTCAGAGACCATGGCATACCCTACGATAAAGCCCTCGCTAAATTAAATTTATCTCCACTTAAAGTCCGGCTGGAACACCTTATTCACCAATTTGGAAAATTCATCCTACCCAATAAGAGCCACCGATCTTTACTACCCGAACCAGCCCCTCCCAATAGCCGAACTCGATTACGAAATAAACTTGTACCCCCTAAAGTACGAACCAATCGATACGCAAACTCATTTGTGCCTTTTTTCACATCAGTTTTTAATGTTGAGTTGTAGTGTGTGATTTTCGTTTAAATGTATGATTTTTGTGAAAAAACTGAATTTAGCTCTATGCTACGATAGTTTTTAAATATACCGATCTCTCTCTCTCTCTCTCTGTCTCTCTGTCTCTCTCTCTCTCTCTCTCTCTCTCTCTCTACCTCAATGCTAAGTTCAAAGAACAAAGTAACAAATGCAAAGAAAATCACAAACATAATGGTTTGTAAAAATTGAAACACTTTTGGACCTATAGTAAAATGCTCCTTCTTTAGATCTCAGCACTTTATATTTATTATTCGAAGAAAAGATGTTGGGATGAGGCCAGGAAACCGGCACTTGTCTTGGTCAGTTTTTGATTTTAGTCTCATTTCAATGTGAAAATGGTAACTGCTTGTTTCCTATCTTAAGGCTAATCATCTTAATTTGTGTCCAATGCAATTTTTCCTATGATAGAAAATCATGAATAACTTCTGCGATGTAGGTGATTTTGAGCAGATTTTTTTTTTTTTTTTTGATGACTCCCGAGTTAAAAAGGAAAAAAATATTGGTTTCAATTTTTCTGTATATGCTTTACATACTGTGTAAAAAAAAGAAATCAAGTTATTTTAGTTTTTTGAATAAAAATTTAGTGGATGGGAAATGACAGTAGATTTTTTTTAGTTCATCTTGCCAGTATTTAAAAAAAATGTTGGTTGCAGAATTGTTATATTTTTATTTTTAATGGTGCAAAAAATTATTTTTAATTTTCAACATTTTTCTTGCTAGAAGGTATGAAGTTGGCTCCAGAGGGTAGAATTTTGGATTATGTGTAGATCTTATAATCTACAACCATTGCAGCAAATTTCTGATTACGGCTTAATGTGCGTTGTTCATCAGCCAATAGAAAAAAGACGGGATTCTTTTTCCGCAAGGCTCGGTTCAAACTGTGAACTTGTTAACAAGACATTTGAGCTATGAGAAAGAAAACTATCAACAAAAGGTGGCTGAGTTTAAAATACCGGTAATTGAAAATTAGATACACAAGCTTCAAGCTCTCTTTTCCAAAAGCTTGTGAAATTGCTTCCGATGGGTTGCAAGTTCTGCATGTTCATGATTTGGAAGGACATTAACTTTTCGTCTAAGAGATATTAAACAGATGAGAATTTTTTTGGAGGGAAGGGGTGCTGGATGTGGGATTTCATTTCAGATAGGGAAAACCTTTTATAAAAGGCTGATAACATAAAAAAATTAATGGTTCTTTTTATTTTTTATGGCACTTGGTACCAACGGTTAATTCGGAAAAAAAAAACAGAAAAAATGAGGTATTTTTAACTTACGAACGGGTGATCGGATCTTAATGAAATTTGATATTTAGAAGGATATCGTGTCTCAGAGCTATTATTTTAAATCCCGACCGGATCCGATGACACTGGGGGTGGGTCGGTGGAGGGGGAAACCTAAAATCTTAGGAAACGCTTAGAGTGGAGGGATTGGGATGAAAATTGGTGGTAAAAATAAGCACAAGTCTTAAATATGTGATTGACATAACTGGAACGGATCTTCTCTCATTGGGGGAGCTGGGGAGGGGTTGATTCTGAAAAGTTAGAAAAAATTAGGTATTTTTAACTTACGAAGGAGTAATCAGATGTTAATGAAATTTCATATTTAGAAGGACGTCGTAACTCAGATCTCTTATTTTAATTCTCTACCGGATCCAGTGTTATTGGGGAAAGTTGGGGGAGGGAGAACCGGAAATCTTGGAAAACGCTTAAGAGTGCAGAGATCAGGATGAAACTTGGTGGGAAGAATAATCACAAGTCAAAGATAGTTGACTGATACAACCGGACCTAATTCACTCTCTTTGGGGGAGTTAGGTGGTGGGGGTAATTGAGAAAAATTAGAATTCATGAGGGATTTGTAACTTCGAACGGTTGATCAGAGCTTAATGAAACTTGATATACAGAAAGATATTATGTCTCACATGGCTCACTTTCATTTTGAATCGGATCCGGGGACATAGGAGGTTTGAGGGGGGAAACAGAAATCTTACAAACGGGAAATCTTGGAAAACACAGAGTGGAGAGATCAGCATGAAACTTGATGGGAAGAATAAGCACAAGTTCTAGATACGTGATTGAAATAATTGGAATGGATCCACTCTCTTTAGGGGAGTTGGGGGGGGGGGGGTGTTAATTCAGAAAAATTAGAAAAAATGAGGTATTTTTAACTTACGAGTGGGTGATAGAATAACTAGAATAACTAGTAGTTACTTCCACATAGTTGCAACCAGAAAGAATAGCATCACAGTTGTCCAATTGTTAAGCAAATTCAAAAGTTGGGACCTAGATTCTGCTCTGCCCTAATGAAAAAGGGCTTAGATTTAGAATTAGTGGCACTAGAAGCAAATGACAACAAATCCAACTTAAAAGTCATAAAGGGAGATAAAATAGAACTCAGTGTGCATCCACAGCATCAGTATCTTGCTGTATCTGTAGAAGGATTGCTCCTTAATGGCAAACCTATAGAGATAAAAACTGTGCATAATATACCAGAGTTTAAAACCATTTTTGATGTGGCTCAGTCAAAGAATTTAGTTAAAGGACTTTTTCTTGAATCATCCAGTGAAGGTCTTCAGCAATAAGAAAATCACAGGTATTTCGCCCAGATACATGGCCAACTGGAGATACTGGATAAGATGATATGCCACTTAACTATTGACGATTGGAAAATAATAACAGTTCACCGATCGAAAGAATACTGGAAAAAATATTTCCGAAGCTTGAAGCCTTATGGAATGAATCCTTACCTCCTGAAATTTTTAGACTCAAGGGTTGCAAGGAATATGGAAATCAGAGAGCCTGTGTCTGTAAAATGTACAACAGCCCACCAACCAAAGGACTCAAGCTTGTCTCAAGAAATAAAAAGAGGAAAAATAAGAAGATTGAGTCTAGTTGTAGTGAACAGCAAGAAAAAAAATCACAGAAGGGATCGGGAGAAAACAGAGAATTTACCTGGAACTCTATGCATGAAAACAGTGATTTTGAAGAGATAATTTGGTCTGATTTGGAATAGATGAATCTTCGTGTTTGATAAAAAAAATGTGTTAAAAAATGTTGGTAAGGGAAATTCTTTTTTTCCTCCATAAATTTCTATCTCATTCTTCGTCAATGTGCAAAAATAATGAAGTTTCTTATCTGGCCTGAAGTATATTAAATACATTTAATACAAAAAATCTTAGTTTTTCATAAATTTCTTTTATGTTACTTGAGATTAATATTTTGATTTTTATAGTTTGTTCTACAATTCTTACGTTTTTTGTACAATTCGTTCAATTTTGGTATTTAATTAAAGCATCATTAAGTCTCTTTCACAAATCTTGTGCATCTCGCCCAAACACAAAATAATGTTAATGCCCTAATTTTATTATAAGGAAAATAGCTTTCATTTTATTAATATTTATATCTTAAATAGTGCAGTTGATTGGCTAAATGAAACTCATATTAAATTCTTCGTTGAAGTGGCTGAACTTGTACCGTTACTATTCCACGAGGGGTGCCCACTTTTCACCACCTGCTTGACATATTGGAACCCCACGTGTGCCGAACAGTTTTGCCGCTCTTGGTGCAGTTCCGCCATGCTTGGTACAGTTATGCTACTCTTGGCACACTTGGCCCATTTCTACCACACTTGTAACACTTGTTCCACGCATGGTACGATTCCGCCATAAAATTCTTTGCAATAATTTTTTTTTGTTTCTCTACGCTTGACATTACCGGGTTATTCGAAAAATTTAGGATCCTCAGTGCGCTAGATATCACTAGCTAAGCTTAGTTTTCAAACAAAAAGTGTGTTAGTTTCCGCACAAATAAAGTACAAAATATTTATGGACATAAAAGAATATCCTAAAAGCCCCTCGAAAATGGCGTCAAAAATGGTGGAGTTTTCGCCCGAAACAAATGAAACTATTTGTCTTTTTGTCTGAAACAATGCTTCAGTTTCCAAAATACTGACAAAAAAAGAAAAAAATCCCTAAAAAAATCAAGGTGACTGAAAAAAACTATCAAAAATGAACTGAATGTTTAATGTATAATTGTTTAATGTTTATTATACTAATTACAGGAAACATCAAAAATTAAAGCTTACAGATTCTATTTAGCGACAATTGTTTTTCTCCCACCACGAAAATAAAAGATTTTTTTGATTTTTCGTACAAGTTCTACCATTTGCACTCAATGCACATTGAATCAAAATCTCTGCGTGAAAAAATATAGGATTACACTTTAATTTGATGTACAAAAGAAAACACTATTTTCAGCTCAGCAGTAGATATATTTTCTTTTACATTTCTCTTGCATAACCTGTTCATCTAAATTAATCTTCGCAGAATCTAACGTGCTTTTACTAAATAAACATCTTTTGTTTTTTTTCCCACTGGATTAAACTTTACGTAAAAACATGCAGACTAATTATATTTTTGTCAAAGGGTTTGGAATAAACGGGTTTGTTATTGAATAGATACTAGCAGTGGCGTTATTAAGATTCTTAGGATCTGTTTCAAAAATTGAGCGGGAACAAAAAAGATGATTAGCCTTAAAAAGAAGTTTCCGCTCGAAAGCAGACTCATGACTCGAAGAAAGAAAAGTTTTACCGCTTAGCAGTAAAACTCCATATCGTCTACCCCAGCATAGACTAGAAAACACTCACCACCCACACTATAGGCTTTGTAGCTCATTCAAAAGCAAAAACCACCTTTTTTACCCAAGGTAAGAATTACAGGCAGCGTTGCAAAATGTATTAGCATGCTCATCAATCCGGTAGGAGGTCCGCATTTGCAAAAGTTAAGGCCTTGACACTTTTTCGCAAAAAACTGAAGTTAGTAGAAGACAAATAAATAGGATAAAATAAAATTGTTGCTACCGTAGCAGAATTATAGACAAAATTCATCAAGTCACCCTTCAAGAAGGCAGATCAGATGGTTTTTCTAGGGAGGGGAAGGATCAAAACAGAAGCATTATTAGGCCATTTTATTCTACATTTCAAGTAGTCTTTCCTCTCAAACCCTGTCCAGAGATGATGTACAAGAAAATATAATCCATGGTAACCGCTAATATTAGCCTATATAGAACACAACTGCCAAGTTATTACTGACAATAACATAGCTAGAGAAGAAACCATTTGAAGATAACCTAAATCTTCAAACTTAAAAACACATCATCATATTTAAACCGTTTGTGGTAAAGAACTGGAAGTATGGAACGATCCAGCTCAATAGTAACCGAAACTCTAAATAACAGAATTTCGAGATCATTAGATACAGCACAAGAATCGGGGTTTTATGCTGGTTTCAAATATATAAGTTTCAATAAGTTTAATTTTACCCATCAAAGGTTACGAGCCTGAGACAATTGGTCTGATTTTAGAAAAAAGGAAGAAACACCCCTTAGAAGTCATAAAATCTTAATGAAAATCATACCATCAGATTCAGCATATCGGATAAGCCTATTGCAGAAGTTTTAAGCTCCTATCTGGAAAAAGTGCAATTTTGTATTTTCTGCCAGAAGGAAGATCATGGAAGCGTGTTTATTTGTTTTTGTTTTTCCCAGGGGTGATCGTATTGACCCAGTGATCCTAAATATCGTGAAAGGGTTCATTCGAACAGGAATTAAAAGTTTTGGTGCAGTTTTTAAGTGACCAAAAAATTGGAGGGCAACTAGGCCACTTCCCACTTCCTTTTTCTTAAAATCGTCCGATCAACATTTTGAGATAGCAATTTTTTAGCATAGTAGAGAGGCCGAATAACTATGCCTTTTTGAATACCGTGACTCCCCCACAGCCGATAGGGATAGGTCTTTAAGTTACCAAATCTTCCTATTGTTTACGAGTAATATTTGTTACTGGGAGGTATGCATACATTTTTCGGGGGGAAGGGAGGATTTCTGCTGTTGGTATTTACCTCGGAGATAATTTTTCGTGGGGAGGGAAGTTTCCAAGGGGTGAATTTTACAGGGGAAATTCTGCACTCGGTAATTTATCAAAATCTCTATGCGAAATTCTTCTTATGTTTTGCTTTCTCTTTTCCGTCTCAATTTTACACGTGGAGATGTCAAGGGTAATTGTCTGGGGTAAATTTTCACCAGGATTGAACTGTCAAGAGAATAAATCCTTGAGGAAGAGGGATTTTTCCGTGGGGAGTAGCCGGATTTCCAGGTAGTGTTTAAAAACCGATGAGAAATTCAATTATAAAACAAGTTTTTCAACTGAAAGTAAGGAGCAACACTAAAACTGAAAACAAACAGAAATTATTATGTATGTGAGGGGGTTACTTTTCCACAAAACCCCCCTCTTTACGCTACAGTTTGGATTCTGTCTCAATTTTTTCAGAAGTACTCCTGAAACACTAATTAGAACAATAAAAAGCTTTATTAAGCACTAAAAAGTTTTAGCTTAAAGAGCGAGGGGTTGTGGAGAAGTAACTCCATCATATACACAATAATCTCTGTTCGTTTTAAGTTTTAATGTTGCTCCTTACTCTAAGTTTAAAAAAAAAATTTAATTAATTGTTTTTAAAATCTATTCATTAACAGACAAATCTTGTATACAAATATCAAGTTAATATTGACAATAATATCACTAGAAACTTGTCACCTGAAGCTAATCTAAACTTTAGATTTTAAGAACTCACTGTCATTTTTTAAAATCCAGTCAAAAACAGTCAAATCTTGGATATTACTGAGTGGTTCGTTTCGTACACGATTAACCGACCAGGCAACACTGCACAAAAGTAGTAACGACTTCACTGCAGACATCATATTACGTTCTATCTAAACTGACGATTGATCCCAAACACTTCTTGTTTATGCTTAAAATAAAATCTAATCTTTTAAACTGATGATATGAATGCACTGATAATGTTTATTTGAGTGCCAAAAAAACATTTGCAAAAGAGATAAAAACAAACTGGAATCAGGAAAAAAAGACAAGATAAGAATTGAACAGACAAATTAGCAAATAAAAAAAGAACGTTAAATTAAAATAGCTACGGTCATTTAGATAACCGTTTTTCAATGTAAAAATGAGGCCAAAGCTCAGAAATACTGATCCACCATAACAAAACTGGACAAGACATATATTTTGCGTTGGATCTGAAATGTGGCTTCTTTGTTCTTGTTTATGAAATTTCTGTCTATTATGTATAGTATGTTGTTAAGTTAGCTTAAATGTTTATTAATTCAATTTTAATGTTTATAAACTGCCAAAAGATGAGAAAACATTTCTGAGAACAAGTTAAACTGGATGAACCCTACTTTATAGTCTAGATCTGAATTGGAAAAGCCAGCTGAGAGTCATGCTTTGAACTGACCTTCTTGATCAGTAGCATGGAATATTTATCTTTGGGCAGCACTACATCTAGTCATCAGCTTAGTTTGACTTAGCTTGACAATCTCAAGTAAAAATCATTCAAATTTAAACACCTGGAAAGGGCTCTTTCACTCCCTCTCCTTCCTCCGAAATGAATACCGTCATTTTTGAAGAAACTTTATAAAGGGTACATTTTATAACCCACAACATTATCAAAGACTTGACCATGAATAAATGCTCGTTACTTTCAGGCACCTCCACAGGGCGGAGTGGGGTCGTGGGCAGATCTTGTACCTCCACCCTAAATATCAAGATTTTTATTATTATGCTGATATTTCTCATCTAATTCGGGATATTTAAAAAAGAGTCATGAAAACCTAGAAAGATTGGAAAATAGAGTTCTGGACGCGACTATGTCTAGATTCTAGCTAAAACATGAAAGCTAGAGGCCTGTAAAAGACCAGAAATAAACAAATTCATAAAATTAGATTATGATTTCCACTTTAATTGTTGGCTTTTATTCGGTTTCTTTCTTTGTTTTTATCATTTATTTTTGTTTTATCTTAAACTAAAGTCATCGTCCTTAGGGTCATTTCCGCTGCCTCGGGTCAGCTATGTGTACCAATGCCTAATAACAGATACTCTATTTCATTGATGCATTTGGTTAAGACAAATAATGGATAATACCAAAACAGTATATGAGACATAAACTGATATTAATTTTGCCGATTTCTTTCGTTTAATTATAAGTAGTACTGAGGGCTTGATGGGGCTTGACTTGGCTGCCTATGTGATAGAGGGAGGAGGATAAGGTATACATAACTAAGTAGAAGGTAAACCTCTAAATGAGGGCCCATCCAATCTCCAAAATTTACAAAGCCTCTGATCAGACCATCATCAGCCTTATTAGTTAATATACCAGCCGTTACAAAACAGTATACGTTACAAAAAAGTATAGTGTAATTTTTATTGGAGGCTGGTTCATCAACTTCCTCATGATTTGTATTTCTTTGTCCCGACAGCATAGTATTTGTATTTTCAACACAAAAAGGTGTTAATGCACTTTACTTTTTGTCTTTTTCCAACATATTTTCTTAAAATATCCCTTTTTAAAAAATAAAAAAAATATCCCCTAAAGTAGAATTTTCTGTGCGGTAAAGCCTACTCGAACAAGTCTCGACTAAAACTCAAAAGAATCAAATTGCCTATTCCCTTCTCTTCAATTCGTTTTCAGGGGTAGGATCTGTCCTGACAACAGATCCCCCACTCCATTAAAACATGATTTTGTACAAGATTATTTTTTTCCTTTATCTTATTAGATGTAACTTGATGTGATTATAATTTTGACAGGCAACATCCTTTACATTTAAACTTGTCTATTTGTATATTTTTCAAAGTGCTATGCATTTTGTTGTATTTTACTACATCAACCTTAATTTGGCAGCCATCGCATTTGATATAGTTAAACAAAAACTAAACCTTATCTTAGCTATAAACTTCCAGAAGTAACGAATTCTTCTAGTGTTCCTTTATAATTTAATAGGAAACATCCACAGAAAATTCTACGAAATTCTATCCAGAGGGAAGTGTTGCTTTGATAAGAAAATCAGAGCTATATAAAAGCCAATTAGAGCTATGTCCAGCCCACTTTATAAGACAAAAATATGACAACAATGGATTGTCATATTTAGAAAGATCATTGAATGAGGTATCCAATTGTATATTTCTTCTTTTTTTTTATTAAGATTTTGCCTTTGCAATCAAATTCACAAAAAAAAATTAAGATTTTTGGGGTGGAAACTGTAGTTTAATATAATTTAATATAATTAATCAATTAAATTAATTATTGATTTAAATTTAGTTTAATTTTTTAGTTTAAATTATTTCATTAGTTAAAATGAATAAATTAATTATTTAAATTAATATAATTAATTGAAATTACTATGATAAACAGATTAAGTAAATAGAGATAGAAAGTAAATAAGCATTTTCAGATTTATTTCTTTGATCTGCTATAGGACTTTGATCAAGCATAAAAACCTAGACTAGGGGCTTTTCACTATATTTGAAAATCCTTGTATTAAGAGAATAGAAGTCTAGGACTGCATTTAGAGCCAAAATTATGCTCTGTAAATGTATTTTCAACCTCATTATCCCTGCTCCTTCTCTATTTATAAATTTTAGGGAATTGTATAAAAGACGGGTTTTGATCCATCTTAACTCTGTAAAAAATAATGTTTTTCCTTAATTTCAGTTTGGCTTTTCGTTTCTTTGACTCAAAGTTTTGTAAAACCCAACTGCAATGACTTAAGAGATTTAGGTCACACCAGGGTTTCTTTTCAAAATTAAAAACAAAACTTTTTAAATTATTTAAAACCTTATAAATCAGGATTTATCAATTTTATGTAGCTTAGAACACTTTCCATGGGACCTGTGTGTGTTGCAGACTTATTTTTAAAATTTAATCTTTATAAAACAAATTTGTGTAAGCACACCAAAAGTTGTTGCCCTTTGGAGAGCAAAGGCAACCTAGCTGGGACATAGTATTAGGCTCTGGAAACATTCATGAAAATTTCATTGGTAAACTTCTACTGCATGACCACATCTAAAGGAAACATACTAATACAAGTAGTGGCATTAGATTCCTTATCTTATGCTCTTCCAAATATTGCAGTGGCTTTTCTGAAAATGAAACCTACATCCCCCCCCCCCCCCCTACCTGATTGCACCTAATATAACCCTATGGTGTATACAAAACTAAAATAAAACTGTAAAGCAACAAAAGTCCTACTTTGCAAAATATAGCATGTTTCTATTAATCCCATTTTCCTTTTTGGATTTCCACTCTCCAGAAGGAAACAAGTTAAAATAAAAAACAATCCTTACTCCATAATATGTACAAAAATCATAGCCTACTCAACAGATTCTCTACTTATAAACCACTTTAGTTCACTATCTCCATTTTTGTCTTTAAAAAAATTAAAGTTACAAAGAATTTTCCATAGACTGACTCTTTTGTTGCTATTACTTGTCACCACTGTCTTACTAATTTGCTGTTAAAACAATTTGAAGAAAAGAGTCAGCTTATTGGAAATTCCTTTATGGGAAAAAAAGTGGTTTATGTCTAAAAGTCAGTTGAGCAGAATCTTTGTGCATTTTAGGAAGTAAAAATTGTTTTGACATGTTTCCTTCTAGATAGTAGAAATCCAAAACTGGTACCTAAATTCTTTTGCAACCAGATATAGTGAATATCTTGAACAGATCAAGAAAAATATTAAAAATAAATCCAAAGCATCAAGAGA
Organism: Artemia franciscana; assembly: GCF_032884065.1. Classification (NCBI taxonomy): domain Eukaryota; kingdom Metazoa; phylum Arthropoda; class Branchiopoda; order Anostraca; family Artemiidae; genus Artemia; species Artemia franciscana. The sequence continues at coordinate 8,001,148 of NC_088867.1, read as the reverse complement.
TTGAAAATAATGGATATGAGAACTCTCTATGAGTTCTCATAGCACAGTAAGATAAAAGTTAGAAAATAAAAAAAACACTTTTTTTCAACTTGATTTCTGACTATTTTTCAGATCAGCCCCAGGTCTAAGCAAGGTAAGACATGGGCTACCAGTCTCAAAAGCTCCTGATTTCTTGGTGTTAAATTATACACATCAATAACTGCAAATTGATTGCTAGCCTCCCACTTTTCCAGTTTTTCCGCATAAGAATTAAAATGTTTGATTCATTAGAATCCCACACAGAACTTGAATATTTAGCCAAAATTATGTTGAATAAGTTCTTATTAATATTTTTCCACAGAATTTTGAGTGGACAGAGAGGAGTATTACTATTCATATAAATAGAATTCTTTGTGACTTTTGAGTTTCTGTAAAGCTGAAGCAATTACAACCTCTAAAATAGGGTTTTCTTATGTTTAAATACACTGTAATATTATGTTTAACTACAAAAACCATTGTATATAAATAGGAAAAGAAACATATTATCATTTAAAGTCACTGAAGACAAAGCTCATGGTAGCACTTGCAAACTCCCCCCCCCCCCAAAAAAAAAAATCCTGGTGAGGCTCACAATGTCCTTCCTTGCCTTTCCTACTGGTAAGTGTAATATTTAATGCTAAATAGATAAAGCTTGTTCAAATGGGAGGGTTGCAAGTATCCCCCCTCCAGCACCAATAAGAAGGCTCAGATCAATATATTCTTGGGAATCAAGAGTGATTATGTATCAATTTCTATTTCCCTTACCCTTCACCAAAACTCATTCTATGTTCATCTGAAGGCTCACTAAGAGTTAGGATATTTGACTATTAAAATGCACTGTTTGTGGCATCTCCCCCCTTCCCTTACCTACAGAATGACCCACCACCCCTCCTTCATAAATATAAAATGAATTAGTTTGGTTAAAAGAAGCTTTACATTAATGACATAAGATAATGTAATTATTGCAAATATCATCCTGTGAAACATTTTTATCTCAAGTAATGCACCAGAGAAGAAACCAACCCTCAATGACATAGTTGAAATTTAATAGCTTGTCTGTGTCCTTCAGCAATTATATCACTGATGGTCAATGAGAACTGACTTGTGTGTTAACACCTCAAACTGGTTTTTACTTTATTAGCACACAGGTAAAGTAGCTGGCATTTAAACTTGATAAGTTGTGAATAAAGAAGTTAATTAATAAATTTTGCATTTAAAACAATTTTAGAATATAAAAAATTGAAAATTATTAAGGTAAACCTTAATATTAGATCAAATGTGAGTGAAAAATATGATGTAGTGCTTATTGTATAAAGGGGGAAGAGTAAATGTAGGAATATTAAAACACCTTCCCAAAACATAGGCCCTACTTCAGGCTGTATATCCATCCCTGAAAGTCTCATTTTTCCTAGCCTAACCACTCTCAATATAGGAAAAAACTCCTAAACTAGAATTTTGGTAAATTTAAGACAGTTCATAAAACTGACTTACTGATAAAGTGAACATACCATTTGATGCCTTTTTCTTATGTTCTTTACAAATATAATAATTGCTTCTACCACAAATTTAAATCTAAGCACTTTTTAACCTAACATAAATTATCCCTATTATAAATAATATTAGCACTGAGAAAATGTAGCATTGGTAAAATTCTAGTTAATTGACTTCTTGCTATCTCAGAAAGGGTTTAGGTTAGGAAAATGAAACTTTCAGGGATGAATCTACAAACTAAAATATGTATAGGGAAGGTATTTTGAGCAACTACCTCTACTCCTTCTCTCTCTTGAGGGCCCTGACCTTTGATGACCTTTAAAAATATGTGTCTTATAAAAGTGAAACCTTGCAATATAGATCTTCTGCTTAATTGAAGTACAACAAAATTGTTTTCAGCTTCTTAACTTTGCTCAATTCTATTTTATAAGGTTTTAAAGATACAGAAATACATTTCCTAGATTTTTAAAAAAAAACATTGATATGGCTCAAAATTCTACTCAAATAACAGGAATTGCACTTTCAGAACTAAAGGCAGAGAAAAAGCAACCAGTAACTGAAAATTAAGGTAAAATATTGTTTTTTTCAAAATTTCAATAGGTATAGACCTGTCATGTAGGCAAATTTCAGCATCCTCTTGAGGGAGAAGGAGTGGAGGTGGGTACTTTAAAATACCCTCCTGGGAAATACTTTAGCCTGTAGACCCATCCCTGAAAAATTCATTTTCCTAACCTAAATCCTTTTCGAGATAGCAAGAAGTCAATTAAGTAGAATTTTACCCATTATTTTTTGAAAACAACCAAGAAGAGATGGGGCTGAGAAAATGTAGTATTATTTGTCAAAAATCAGCAATAACTTGTACTTTACTTGAAAATTTGTCATTTTTCAAGAGCTTAAAAAGTGCTAAAATTTGAATTTGCAGTAGAAGTGGTTATTATATTCATAAAGAACATAGGCCTAAAAAGGCATCAAGTGGTATGTTCACTTTATTGCTAAGTCATTTATATGAACTGTCATACTTTTAAAAGAATTTTACCTTCTTTGGGCTATATATGGGACCATCAGGTAGGAAAGGGGGGCATTTGTGAGTGAATTAATTGATTCATTTGAAAAGAGCATACAAAAAAGAAATGAACAATTCAAAGGAATAGTTCACATTGTCCCTGTGTTACTCAAAGAATCTTGTATATAGGCTAAATTGACTTGATATTGTTTAGCACAAAATCGGGGTCCATGAAGAATGGGGGGTGGGTGCAGCCGTATAGGGTGCATAGTCAGAAAAGCAACAATGATATTTGGAATAAACATAAACTACTAGCCTACAAACAGACATCTGGATGCTGCCTCTTCCTCACCCCCCCCCCCTGCCTTTAAGCTTTTTAAAGGATAAAGTGTCATTTATGCTTTACTGAAACTCAAATATAAATATTTTTTTATTATAACAATAAAAAATAGGAATCTTAATCTATAGAATCTTACATTGCTGAAATTCTTTATGGTTGATTGTGTATGGCTATGCTGTTTGACCTATGTGATTGTATGGATGAGTAGGGTTAAGGCCTCATTCAAGTGCTGGTCTATATTAACTACTAATTTAGGAAAACAGTCTTCCTTTTCTCCTTCTATCTCTCTCTTTTTTTTGTTTGTTCTGTTGCATTGGTGATTTCTCTTTTCATGATAGTATAAGGAGTACTACTTTATAAAAATTTGTTTGCCCAATTTACTCTTCAATCAAAGTCTTGCAGCCCTTATCTTCACCATTTAAATAAAGTATTCTGCAAAGTACTAAACAGGCGTCCAGGGAAAACGTTTTGTCTTTTTAAATTATTGAATATGTCATCATGGTTGCCATGAAATTTTATATTAAACAATTAGGCCAACAATTTATTCCTATTTTAGAATAATCCAAATAGATAGGAAATAGGTGATCTACCAAATAGATAGAAATAGATACAAATAAATATACAAAATAGATATAAAAATATACAAATAAAGATACAAAATAGATACAAATAAATATATCTATCAAATAGATAGGAGAAAGGTGACAGAAAAAAGGCAATACGGGCTTGGCAAAATTATTCTATCAAACAGTTCGTGGTAACGAACTGTAGTAAGGAGCGACCCGGTTCAATAGTAACTAAAACTCTAAAAAATTGAATTTTTATATCAATAGCTACACCAAAAGAATCGCATTTCAATGCTAATTTTAAACATATAAGTTTCATCCAGTTTAGTCTTACCCATCAAAAGTTACGAGCCTGAGAAAATTTGCCTCATTTAAGAAAATAGGGGGAAACACCCCCTAAAAGTTATAGAATCTTAACGAAAATCACACCATCAGATTCAGCGTATCAGAGAACCATATTGTAGAAGTTTCAAGCTCCTATCTACAAAAATGTGGAATTTTGTATTATTTGCCAGAAGACAAATCACGGGTGCGTGTTTATTTGCTTTTTTTCTTTTTCCTAGGGGTCATCGTATCGACCAATTGGTCCTAGAATGTCGCAAGAGGGCTCATTCTAACAGAAATGAAAAGTTCTAGTGCCCTTTTTAAGTTACCGAAAAATTGGAGGGCATCTAGGCCCCCTCCCACGCTCATTTTTTTTCCAAAGTCAACGGATCAAAATTTTGAGATAGCCATTTTGTTCAGCATAGTCGAAAACCATAATAACTATGTATTTGGGGATGATTTACTCCCCTACAATCCCTGGGGGAGGGGCTGCAAGTTACAAACTTTGACCAGTGTTTACATATAGCAATTGTTATTGGGAAGTGTACAGACGTTTTCAGGGGGATTTTATTTTGTTTTGGAGGTGGGGCTGAGGAGAGGAGGCTATGTTGGAGGATCTTTCCTTGGAGGAACCTGTAATGGGGGAAGAAAAATTCAAGGAAAAGGGCGCATGATTTTCTAGCATTACTATAAGAAAATAATGAAAAATAAAAATGAAAACGTTTTTTCAAATGAAAGGAAGGAGTAGCATTGAAACTTAAAACGAACAGAGATTATTACGCATATGAGGGGTTCCAATATTACTTTAGCATAAAGAGCGAGGTATTTAGGAGGAGATAAATACCTCGCTCTTTATGCTAAAGTATTTTTAGTAATTTCAACTATTTATTCTACGACCTTTCTGATTCAGGGGTCATTCGTAAAGAATTTGGACAAAACTTAAGATTTAGTGTAAAGAGCGAGGTATTAACGAGGATACAAACCCCTTGTATACATAATAAAAATATAAGATTATGAAAGTTTGTTACGTAAGTTGCTAATTTATAAGTTACGTATATTTTTTACTAATAAAAACGTTCGTTAAAAAGTAAAAGTTCTAGTTGCCTTTTTAAGCTACCGAAAAATTGGAGGGCAACCTCCTTCTCCACCCCTTATTTCTCAAAATCGTCTGATCAAAACTAAGAGAAAGCCATTTAGCCAAAAAAAGAATTAGTATACAAATTTCATTTTAATAATCTATGTGCGGAGAGCCAAAACCAAACATGCATTAATTCAAAAACGTTCAGAAATTAAATAAAAAAACAAATTTTTTTAGCTGAAAGTAAGGAGCGACATTAAAACTTAAAACGAACAGAAATTACTCCGTATATAAAATGGGTTGTCCCCTCCGCAATCCCTCGCTCTTTACGCTAAAGCTTGACTTTTTGCCACAATTCTACTTTTTAAAACAATTAAAAGCTTTAGCGTAAAGAGCGAGGGATTGCGGAGGGGACAACCCCTTTTATAAAGGAGTAATTTCTGTTCGTTTTAAGTTTTAATGTCGCTCCTTACTTTCAGCTTAAAAAATTAGTTTTTTTTATTTAATTTCTTTATTAGGCCGTGTCTTCACTGTGACTTTGCCATCTGAAGCTACCCGTTCTTTTTTACTTTTTATAACAGCTCCAATCTCCATTCAAGGTTTTCAAGGGTTAAAAGGATACTGAGACCCATTTTAAGTAGCTTTTCCTATTAAAGTCAAATCTATTGAGCGAAAACCTGTTTTCACTTGGTCAATATCACCTAGAGAATCCATAATATACACAGCTTAATAATTAAATTTGATAGCCTATTTTTTAGGATTTAGCCTCTAATTCTTTTGTGTGCATTAATATACTTTCACGCTGACTAAATTTTTTCGCAAAAATATCGTCGTTTTCCCACGAAACATCAAGATAAATCCGTCGCATGACATCCACTCCTGCTTTGTAATTCATCCGCTAGAAGGCATGTAACAAATAATCTAGTTTAAAACTTTGGAAGGCAGAATGTAAAGAGAAATCAATTTTATAATTAATGAATGTGAACCAATCATTTATGATAAAAAAACCTGACCCCTGCAAACGCCATTTGCTTAAAAATGCAGCAAATATAAGATAATATGCAGCAAATCTAAGCTTGCAAGTAATTTCGATGAATCAGATATGTGTCATTTGCGTTTTAACACATGTGTGCCGGCTGTTCTGTTGTAGCCTTTTTTATGTTTTTGCTCCATCCGTTATCCACGGACCGTGCATGAAAATAAAACAGACCTTTGTGGGTCAGAAGTAAGTGAACGCAAACTGGTCTCTCTTGAGGAATTATTTAATGTCTTATTAGAACCTGTTCATGCGGTTTTCAAGTTGGATAAATATCGTTATCACAGTTTTTTGTGTAAGATTTATGCCCACCCATTAGAATACATGAAGTGGCCAATATATTTGGATACTTCATGGAAATCATTCTTTACTTAATAAAGAAATATAAAATGATGAGTTTGATTTTGAATTTAATATAAAAAAAAATGAAGAAATGCGCAAAAAACAATTTTTATAGTTATTATTTTCCTTTTTTCTGTTTGAAATTAGTCATTGTTCTTCAGGTTCTCTAAAAAGAACTTTTTAGGTTACGTTTGTACCAATAACAAATTTCGTTTCGTATTTACAAGTTTGAACTTGTGAATGAAAGCTAAACTATTTGAAACTTTGACTTATCATGTCCTGACAACTGTTAATCAGTAAAGATGATGAAGTTTGTCTCCTCCATCCACTTCGCTTCGTGATGAACACTTGTCCTCAAACAAGTCTTGATTTTTGGCTTTGAACAAGTTGCTAGAGCTCAAACAGATGACGGACAACAATTTCTTCGGCCAACAGTGTTGCACGTCCAGCCAGTTCTGTCAGGGTGGGCGTCATAGACTCTAGGTAGGCGAGGTATAGGGCTATTTGAAGCAAGTGTCCGAGTTAGGGTAGGTTTTTCAGCCATTCGGAATGAAAATCAAGACGGCTTAGTAATCTGGAGGAACTTTTCTTCGAACCATAGCATGCCTTCAATCCTTCTCAAGTTCTTTGACTGGAATGTGCTTATGGTCTTGAGAGTTGATGCTTATGTTTGCCACGCCAAAACACTGTAGAACATGACACAACCGACAAAAGCATTGAAAAAACAGACTTTAGTTGCGTGACTGATGTTTGGTTTTCACCAAAGGTACAGCTTCAGTCTTTCGGTGGCAAAAGACGCTTTTGCTGCTCTTGCAGGTAGGAACGTGGTTCTTTTCTGGAAAGAAAAGAACCATCTGACGAAATTATGGATTCCAGTTAGGTGAACTTCTGAACAACTTCGATACTCTTGGTGTTTTCCAGGTTAACTGAAGAGTCAACAGCACGAGACAGGTCAATGGTCACGATTTTGGTTTTATTCCAGTTTATCTGTAGTCCAACATTTGTTACTTCTTCTCCTAAAATTTAGAGCGCTTCCAACAGCTGCTTCACGGCGTCTGACGGAATGGACAACTCATCAGCAAAGTCAGTTTCAAGATGACTCAATAGTTTTAAGGGATAGTTGTTCCTTCCAACTGCAATTAAGTACTGGTACGACTATGATTGCGTTAGGTTGAAGTTGCGACAATTAACTCTTATTATACATGGCAGTTTCTCATATAATAATCAGTATGAGTAATCAGAAGTTGAGTATAGAATATAAACTGCTCGATTTCCGACACTTGCCAACTATAAGGAAGCAAAAATAAGGATAGTAAAAAAAAAGAAACACGTTGACAAATTTCTGACCCACTGCAACTAAAGGGATAATCTACACTGCCACCGTGCTCTTAAAAGTTAAAACCAACATTATTTAGCTGTAAGATACCGAGTTTTTCTCGCTTGAAAATGTAGTCTCAAGTTTTCTTCTGCTATCCATCACCATGTTGACCAGTAGCAAAAAAGAAACCTTATTTACTGTGGTATAGACCACAGGAGAGAGATAGGATTTGAATGCTCAGAAATACTTCTTGCTTAACATATATTCAATGACCTAGATGAGGCTGTTGAAGCTGATACACAATGGTCAATTTTTTCAGTGGCTAACGACCTATCATTCTGATACCTGAGCGTTGTAGCTAACTAAAACACGATTTACCCGTAATGTGGAATGTTACCTTTAGTATGGTTCAGATTACACTTCAGCATAAAACTGCACTATCAAGTATACAGGAGGATCAGCAATACAAGTATATAGGAAAATCAGCTCTCCTTCCAGATGATGACGAGCATGAACTCATGAACCATCTTTGGGATCTACTTTCAGCTTTTCTTTCATTGCAGCGGTAGTTCTTTTTTTTTACCTTGAAATTTGCACTGACCTGAAAAAGTTCTAAGGATTGAAATTCCCCTTCCTCAATAACAGAGATTTTATTTAATATGGTGAAGATACGTTTGTCTTAAACTGGCATCATGTTGTCTTACACCGAATCAGACCTTGATGATCTAGTATCCATCTTCAATCCCCATGCACGAAAAATAGACAAGATTTTGGCATTTTAAAGGTTATTTCATACAGACAAGAGAGGGTGCAAGAGGATTATAAGAAAAAGTAATTGTCTCGCCCATTGAGAAATCTAATTTTAAAAACCCTGAGATGATTATACATGCTCAATAACACGAATAACCTGCTAATCTTTACGAAAACCACCATTTACGAAAACAACTTTTAAAAATACTACATATAATGCTACATATAACAGTAAAACTAGCACATTATTGCGGTTGTAGACCAACAGCAATAAAATTGCTTGTATGCCACTAATTTTAAACAGCTTTATTTAACTCTCTTAGTTTAGAAGATCAGATCTTCAGAAAATTTAAACACCTTTGCACATATGACGTTTCTCAATGTACAAGTAATGCATCAAATAGGTATGAGAGGTAGGCGAGGTCTTGACATGAAGTTTTACATGTGACATTTCTAAGTACACCATGAATCGTTAAGCTGAAGTATGAAAAGATTTAATTTTCAGTCAGAGAATATTTACCAAAGCTTAAAAAGTAAAATACAAATGCATAAACATTCTTGTTGAAGAACGCTTTTAATTCCAAATGCGCTAAAAAGTACAAAATTTTAGTTCTTCTGCTATCTGAAAAAACTAAATTTTTAAGAATAAAAGTGAAAGTTCGGGGTGACTATAAAACTTTTAAGTATTTATATTTCAAAAGAAGATCCAAAACCTCCAGAAAGACCCTTTGGATATAGTGACTTGAAAAACTACTTTCTTTCCCAAAATAAGCATCAACATTATAACCATTTAAAGCAATCGAAATGTATTTGTTGCGAATAATATTAATCATTTCTGAAGAATCTTTATAGTAAACACGTTTTTGTTTCCTATTTAAAACCTTTTAATAGCAGATTAAGGCACGAACTAGTCAGACCGACCCTCAAAGAGGAGGCTTTTCGACACCTAGCTTACGAAGAAACTTTTCTGTGCGTCGGCCAACTTTTCTTCGAAATTTCCCCTCTGATATCGAAGTCACTTTATTATCGTGGACTACAGCACCATGATTTAACTGAAAATCGCATAATGTCCTCAATGGTGCTAATAGCTTAGTTTTAATAGAATCGTCATTTTCTAATACAGACAGTGCAATAGCAGCAGTTTCTACACTTGAAAGACAGGATGCT